>NC_043712.1:4450458-4516345 GCF_006229205.1 Suricata suricatta | reverse complement strand
GGCGGCCGGGGGGCGCGCAGGGGGCAGGGAGCTCGCGGCCGTCGCCGGCCGCCCTTTCCGTGCGCCTGCGACGGGATTATTTTCGAAATACTCCGTGCTCTGGGGCTGAGCATGTTTAATAATAAACAGGATGTCGCTACTCCGGGCCTGCCAGATGGGGTTTTTTCCTCCCTTCTTTTTTTCTCCCCTCCGCCCCCCCACCCCCTTTCTCCTGAGTAAGAAACAGCACTGTTGAAATCGTGGGCCTCTGGAGTGCCTTTGCCCACACGAAACTGGAAGGCGGTTTTCTCTTTTCTCTCTCGTTCTAAATACCGTGGGAGGTCCGAGCCCACCTTTAGGCCAGAGGAGGAGGCGTTTTCCAAGGGAAGGGGTAGCTTGGAGGAAGTGGGGGGAACGGGGCCCGGGGAGGCGCTCCCGACTGTGTCATTTGCTAAATGGCTGCCAGGGAGAAACCTTTAGACGCCTTTGGTTTACAGGATTGTTAAATTGGCCCTGAGATTTTTTTCTATTTCGTTTCCCACTCAAGACTGTCTGTGTTTTATGTGGCCGTATGCATTTATCCAGTTTGGTTTTTGTAACCAGTCGTTGGAAGTCGTAGCGTGGTTTCTCCAAATCGAACTGAGCTGTTTAGCTCTGTGTGTGTGCAGTGGTGTGGTGTAAGGAGGACCAGGGGAGGCCCCGGCTTTGGGGCGCACAGCCTGCTTCTGCCAGAGAAATCTAGGGTTCCGAGAGCCATCATTGGCCTACATCTTGCATCCTTCACCTGGTAGAGTTAGGGGTCTGGTGAAAGAGCTGGGAGGGCCTGGCCGGCAGGTTTCTGGTTTCTGTAACTGCCCTCCAGCCCTAGGATGGAATTTAGCCTCTGTGATTCCCCCCCCCCCCCCTTAGGGCCTGACCTGATCGAGCTGGTGCAGGTGCTGGTGCTGGGCTAAAGCCTGGGCGGGAGAAGGAATGGAAGGCACAGAACATCTCTGAGCACTTGGCTTCTTCAGTGCTAGGCCTCTATGGGGAGATGAGGATGGGAGGGGAGTAGCGTTTGGAGCCCCCCAAGATCTAACTCGAAGAGCCATGGCTTCTATGGTCATAAGTCTGTGTCCTCGGGTCGGGTCGCTTGCTCCCTTCGGAGGCGCCTTGTCTGCTTGGTTGTGAGGGATACTGAGAGCAAGCAGAGCCTGGGGACTCGTGCCTTTGAGGATGACGGCTTTCCTTTGGGGATGGCAGATAATCACCTGGGGAGCCCGTGCTTGCCCGGGCAAGTGTGTCTCTTGGAACCTGCGTTCTGGTCCTCGTTGGCTTACCCTCTGCAAGTCTCTGAGCTGCAGCTCCTGCATCTGTAAAATGGGAATAATTTTGCCTTGCCTGGGGTACCTGTTGGGGCTCTCTTGAGCCTCACGTCCTGTTTGTATAGCAGACCGCTTCTCTCCATGGGCGGATGGTGAGAATGTATATTGTTCCTGTTGGTTTTCTGGTTTTCCCATCCATTCTCCCAGTTCCTGAGCTTTTTGTCCTGGCTGATGGCGCTGTGACTTCCCGACCCCAGATTCTATCCTGAGCTCATGTATATATGTTTTTTATGTTCTTTCTTTATTTTTGAGAGACAGAGAGAGACAGTGGGAATAGGGGAGGGTCAGGGAGAGAGGGAGATACAGAATGTGAAGCAGGTTCCAGGCTCGGAGCTGTCAGCACAGAGCCCCACACGGGGCTTGAATCCATGAACTGTGAGATCATGACCTGAGCCAAAGTGGGATGCCTAACCGACTGAGCCACCCAGGCGCCCCCTGAGCTCATATTTTTGTATCACGACCACTACTCAGCACTTGGAAGTCTGAGAAGAGCCTAGAACACCCAGGCTGCGCGGATGTTTAGTGGAGACCATCAGGAGGACTGAGGCCAATACCGGGGAGACTGACCCCAGTCTTGGTCACCGGTGAGGGCGGAGACCCAGGTCATGTCTGGGCCACACCTGTAGCGTGTTTGTAAATGGCCCTGGAGACACTGCTGGGGCTTACGGTGGCTCTGCAGTCTCCTGGGCGGTTGTTTTGGTACATTCTGGCATTCCCCCAACCATCTTGGTTTTGTTGTGTTCTCTCTTTAAACCTCCTTGGAACCTCCTCCAGGCCCGGTAGCTGTGGAACTGAGACCTCTTAGGGGCTGTGTCTTTAGTTTTTCCAGCTTCCCGCCTCTCGGCCTGTTTGTTCTTTTCTATTTTGCTTTTTCTTTTAATAGTTTATTTATTTTTGAGACAGAGAGAGACAGAGTGCGAGTGGGGGAGGGGCAGAGAGAGGGAGACACAGTATCCGAAATGGGGTCCAGGCTCTCAGCTGTCAGCACAGAGCCCGATGCGGGGCTCGAACCCACGAACCAGGAGATCATGACCTGAGCTGAAGTCGAACACTTAACCGACGTAGCCACTCAGGCGCCCCTCGGGCTGTCTTTTCTATCGGATTTCATTCCGGCCCTGCACTGCTCTTAGGGAAGGAGAGGCATCCGCTGCCCTTCCCCTTAAGCTTTTGGATTACCTGTGAATTTCAGTTATCTCAGGCTTCAAGGAGGGGCCATGTCTCCCGCTGGCAGCGGCCTGGGGCCTCTTCCCGTCTCCTTCAAGCCCACGTGGGTAAAGAGCCTGGGGAAGGGAGAGCCAGCAAACCCTGGGAGAGTAGAATTTCAGGAATGGCAAGTCCGAACTAGTTCCAGCACGGTCTGGTTGCCTGCCGGCGGGCCCAGGGATTTTTGTTAAAGCCCATTCACCATCCCCCCACCCCCTTTTGAATTTCAGTTCTCTTTTCTCCTGAAGGATTATTTTATTGTATTTGAGAAAAAAAATTTTTTTTTGGCTTGCACAAAATACTGACTCATGTTGCTAATGGCTGTGTGCTGGTTAGCTTGTCTCATTATCTTACCATTTAAGACTGACCATTTCTGTGCTGTTTCTGTTTCTCACCAGAATAGGCCAGGGGGGCCAGGGCACGTATTTCTGAATTTGATAAGGAGGCTTCTCTACTGTCAAGTGCATGTGTCTGGTTATGAGCAGGTGGATATTACGTAGAGCCTGTCTATGCTAGATTTTTTCGTAAATTTTTAACGTTTTAATTTATTTTTGAGACACAGAGAACAAGCAGGGGAGGGGCAGAGAGAGAGGGAGACACAGAATCCAAAGCAGGCTCCAGGCTCTGAGCTGTCAGCACGGACTGTGAGATCATGACCTGAGCTGAAGTCGGACGCTTAGCCGACGGAGCCGCCCAGGCGTCCGTCCCTACCCTAGATTTTAAAGCAGTGCGCTCCCCTTGAAGAAGAAAGTCTCTGGCAGAGATCTTTTAGGCTTTGTGCTCTGAATTTCACAGTTTGGTCAAGGGGTAACCAGACTGCTTTGTGAGTCCTGATTCGAGTTTCTTTCTTAAGAAAGTCCCATCTTTTTCCCCTGAGCCTCGTTAGGAACTTGGGAACCTTTGGTTCTGTCGTTGGGACAGAGAAAGGCATCGCCTGTGGTGCTCAGGAAAGATGGACAGATGAGGAAGACGGTGAGCTTTCTGATGAACGGAAATTGTGTAAGACAAGCTTTTAGGCTTAAAAGGTCCCGTTTGGACCAGGCCTCCCCACCTGGGAGCTCCGAGACCCCGGCTCTGTCGTCGGCTCAGTGTCACTGGTGTGTGGCTGGCGTGTGCGGAAGTGCTGCACCAGGAGAGAGACTTGCCCTGGGGACTCGGGCTGTACTTGTTGATTTTTTTTTTTTTCCTTCCCCCGTGTGGCCTGAGCCGAGGGCTGGGTTGCTTCTGCAAGAGGCTGTTGGCGGCGCGGGCGTGTGGCACTCTGCCTGCAGCAGGACCAGTCGTGGGCAGAGTGAGGTCTGTCTCAGGTTGCCGGTGGCCCTTCTTTGCCTTCTCTCTGAGAACGCCCTCTTCCGCTCCCACCTCTGCAGCTGGTTTTGGAGCTCGGGCTCTGGACCCTTTCTGCCTCCTCCCCAAGAGAACCCTCCGCCCCTTTCCTCTCCCAGGTGTTGTGAAAGCAGCTTGTGTGCCTTTAAAAGTCACACAGGGGGGATCAGGGGCTCCTGGGGGGCTCAGTCGGTGAAGTGTCTGACTTCCGACTTCGGCTCAGGTCATGATCTCACGGTTCGTGGGTTCGAGGCCCACATCGGGCTCTGTGCCGACAGCTCAGAGCCTGGAACCTGTTTCGGATTCTGCGTCCCTCTCTCTGTCCCACCCCAGCTCGTGCTCTGTCTGTCTCAAAAATAAATTATAAAAGAAAATATTTAAAAAAATCATGGTCAGGCAGCAGATAATCCTGGAGCGTGTGCTGTTTGCCAGGTGCCGTGCAGGGCCCTTAAAGTACACTTTTTCCTATTCGTAAACATACCATATTTACTGAAAAAAAAAAAAAAAAAAAAGAAAACACTGAAAGAATAAAGATAAAAAGAGCTCACCTGTAAGCACACCATCCAGAGAGAACCACAGAAAAGGCTGGTGTGTTTCTTTGCTTATGTGTTTGTTTTTCAAAGTTAGGGAAATACTGTATCCACTGGTCACAGTTTATAACTCTTTTTTTTTTTTAATGTTTGTTTATTTTTGAAAGAGCACACGTTGGGGAGGGGCAGAGAGAGGGGGACAGAGGCGGGGGCTGTGCTGAGAGCAGTGAGCCCGGCGTGGGGTTCGAACTCCTGAACCGAAGATCATGACCGGAGCCGAAGTCAGATGTCCAACTGACTGAGCCACCCAGGCGCCCCCCCACGGTTTATAGTTCTTAACATTAGAGTGTATTTTCTTAAGTTCTTGAAAACATTTTTTATTTTGTTTCATTTTATTTAATATTTTAATGTTTTTAAAGTTTTATTTTGAGAGCGAGTGCAGGCACAAGTGGGGAGGAACAGAGAAAGAGGGAGGGAGAGAGAATCTCAAGCAGGCTCCACAGTGTCAGCACGGAGCCTGATGTGGGGCTCTCACAAACCGTGAGATCAGGACCTGAGCTGAAATCAAGAGTCAGACGCTTAAGTGGCTGAGCTACCCAGGCACCCTTACCTTATTTTATTTTTATTTATTTATTAAAAATTTTTTTTAAATTTATTTTTGAGAGATGGTGAGAGGCAGCGGGAGCAGGGGAGGGGCAGAGAGAGAGGGAGACACAGAATCGGAAGCAGGCTCCAGGCGTGAGCTGTCAGCATAGAGCCCGACCCGGGGCTTGAACCCACGAACCGTGAGATCATGACCTGAGCCGGAGTCAGATGATGCTTAACCGACTGAGCCACCCAGGCGCCCCATATTTTATTTTTTTGAGTAAGCTCTACACCCGATGTGGGGCTTGAACTCACAACCCCGAGATCAAGAGTCACGTGCTTCACTGACTGAGGCGACCAGGCCCCCAGAAAACGTTTGAGTAATAGTGTAATTGCTTTATATAGGGTTTGGCATGATTTATTTAACTCTCTATTAGTAGACATTTAAGTGGTTGTCCCCCATTTTTCCCTCTCGTAAACAAAATTTTAGGGCACATCCTGCGTGTAAACGTTGGAGTACGTTGCTAGTGATTTCCCATAAGTGGCATTTCCAGGTCAGAAATGCCTGGAAAGGCCTTCTTCAGTTCCGGTTTTTTTCCTTTAACCCTTGTCACTTTTGACTCCCATGGTGGCTTCCTTCCTGCGCCACCATCCCCTGCGTTAAGTCTGAACTTAAATGGTTACTGTTCTGGGGACACAGGGATGTGGATGCCATGTTCGTGTTCGTTGGGAGCTTGCGGTCCCGCGGGGAGAAAGCGAGCGCCTCCTTAAAGAGGCCTCTGGGGGCTTCGCAGCCCAATTTCGTCATCCCCTCCCTTGATTCTTTCCTATCCTCCATTGCTGTTCTTTGTATTCTCACAATTTTAAATACACTTTTTAAAAACAGTTACTGTAAATTATACGTAAGAATGATCACTTTAATCATTTCTAAGCTAACGTCCAGCGGCGTTCAGTACATTTACAGTGTCGTGTAACCTCCATCCCTCTCTAGAAAGGTGTCACCTTCCCAAACCGAAACTCTGTGCCCGTTAAATGCAGACTCCTTCCCCACTGCTCGGCCCCTGGCCGCCACCATCTGCTCGGTGTCTCTCTGAGTGGAGTCACGCAGTATTGGCCCTTCTGTGTCTCCCATCCAAGTACTAACCAGGCCCGACCCTGCTTAGCTTCCGAGACCAGCTGAGATCGGGCGCGTTCAGGGTGGTATGGCCGTAGACGGCCCTTCTGTGTCTGACTTGACGCTTTCAAGGTTCGTCCATGCTGTAGCAGGCGTCAGAACCCCATTCCTCTTTATGGCTGAATAATATTCCACAGTCTGTGTATCATACTTTGTTCATCCCTTCATCTGTCGGTGATGACAACTTCTGAATGCCGTTTTGCTCCTTATCGGCTGGTATGTTTTCCCGGGTGGGGTGAGTGAGGGCGTGTGGGCCAGGAAGCAGCGTCCTGCTCTGTGTCTGGCATGGGAGGGGGTTCAGGTGCAGGAGTGGAGGAGCCGCAGACGAGGCCGCCTCAGCCCGGGTGTGGGGTGGTCAGGGAAGGCCTGGAAACTAGCAGACTTGAAATCAGCACCTGTTGGACAGGGCATGTGACTCTTTTTTTTTTTTTTTAATTTTTAATGTTTATTTTTATTTTTTTTATTGAAGATGTCTTTATTTAAAAAAACTTTTTAATAGTTTATTGTCAAATTGGTTTCCATATAACCCCGGTGCTCTTCCCCAATGTTTGTTTAGTTTTGAGAGAGAGACACACACACAGAGTGCAAGTCGGGGAGGGTCAGAGAGAGAGGGAGACACAGAATCCAAAGCAGGCTCCAAGCTCTGAGCTGTCAGCACAGAGCCTGATGCAGGACTCAAACTCACAAACGGTGAGATCAGACCTGAGCTGAAGTCGATGCTTAACTGACTGAGCCCCCCAGGCGCCCCAAGGATGTGTTTTTTTAAAAAATTTTTAATGTTGTTTTACTTTTTTATTTTTTAAATTTTTTTCAGAGACAGAGACAGCGCAAGCAGGGGAGGGTCAGAGAGAGGGAGATACGGAATCTGAAGCAGGGTCTGAGCTAGATGCAGTGCTCAAACCCACAAACCGTGAGATCATGACCTGACCTGAGCGGAAGCCAGATGCTGAACCGGCTGAGCCACTCAGGTGCCCCCCTCCCCCCAGCATGTGATTCTTGACTCAGGGCTGTGAGTGTGAGCCCCGTGTTGGGTGTAGAGATTGCTTAAAAAAAAAAAATCTTAAGAAAGAACTAAGCACCTGTTGAAAACAGTATACCAAGCCCCCTGGAGTATTAAAAATGCGTTTTTTCCAAGTGGAAATCAGAACTGCGGGAGCCACGGTAGAAAACTTGCGGGTCTGCTTGCTTTCCAGAACCCGAGAGCCCTTCGCGGGGAGCCTGTTAGGGGAGTGCCCTGCGGCGGGAGGGGGAGGGCAGGCCGGCTTGAGATCATCTCTTTGTGTAGAATGATGGGAAGCGCCGCAGCAGGACCAGCCGGGAAGAAGAGGTCGTCCCGGCCCTCCTTCCCTCCTTCCCTCCTTCCCTCCTTCCCACTCCTTCCACGGCTCCTTTGTTGTTTACTGAGGCTCTGCTCTGTTCCGCGGCTCCAGCAGGCTCCAGCAACTTAGGCCCATCCGGGAGGGAGGGGCGCCGGCCCTGCCGACCTGCCTGCGGGGAGTGAATGGGCCGAGTGTTCAGAAATCGCTGGGACACTGGAAACGTTGTCCTCAGGCGTCACGTGGACTGTTTTCCCCCTGATAGAAAGTTAATTACAAAAGTATACACCCTCACTAAAAAAGAGAAAAAGTGAGCGGACGGGGGGGAAAGTGAAAGCTCTCTCCTCCAGCTCTCCAGGCAGTAACTACTGTTTATCCTCCCGGACTTTTCTTTTCTTTCTTTTTAAGTTTGTTTATTTGAGAGAGAGGGGGAAGGGCAGAGAGAGAGAAAGCACACGAGCTCTCGAGAGGATTCCAGGCAGGCTCTGCACTGTCAGCATGAGATCATGCATGACCTGAGCTGAAACCAAGAGCTGCGTAACCGGCCGCCCCCCCCCCCCCCCCCCCCCCCCCCCCCCCCCCCCCCCCCCCCCCCCCCCCCCGCGCCCGTGTGCACCCCCCCCAAGACCCTTGTGCCCCCCCCCAAGACCCTTGTGCGGGGACACTTAGGGCCCTTTGTAGGGAGGCACTTAAAAAACAAAAGATGCCACTCTGTTTTCTCTTGTACCACACCTTGCCTTCTTAACCACGTCAAAGCGCTTTTTCATATTAACGTATACCGGTAGGTGTCGAGATCACATTTTCTAAGCTTTTAAAAAATCTACAGGTGGATGAAGAAAAACAAAAATAGTTCATAGTTCCCCGACTCGGATATTTCCAGTTGACTTTTTTCAAAAAGCAGTTAGGAAAGTTAAGCTGTGTTAAAAGGTGTAAAGGGGTTGGGGCGCCCGGGTGGCTCAGTCGGTTGAGCATCTGACTTTGGCTCAGGTCATGATCTCACGGTTCGTGGGTTTGAGCCCCGAGGCAGGCTCTGTGCCGACAGCTCGGAGCCTGGAGCCGCTTCAGATCCTGTGTTTCCCTCTCTCTGCCCCTCCCCTAATCACACTGTATCTTTTTCTGTCTCTCAAAAATAAAAAAATTAAAAAAAAAAGGTGTAAGGGCTTTTCCCCAGTCTCTCTGCAGAGAACCCCCATGAGAAGTTTGTCATTCCTTCCAGAAAAAACTCACATGCTTCTCTCTGCATGTAATTTATTACATACGCCTTGGTATGTGCTGGGACCGTCCCTATGGATGAATTACATCGTCTGTTTCAGCCACGCAAAGGATAAAAGGACACTTTGTGCATATACTTGATTTAATCTGTTTTCCATGGGTGGACATTGGGGCTCTTTGTGACTTATGGATATTGTACAATTTTGGTAAAATTCTGCCACATTTCTGTTGAGAAATGGATACTTTGTATCTAATTGTGTGTGTTTCTGTAGTGTGGGCCCTTCTGGATGAATAGCATTTGGTAAGAATTCTTCCAAATTCCTCTTCAAAAAATTTTATGACCAGGGCACCTGGGAGGCTCAGTGGGTTAAGCATCCGACTTTGGCTCAGGCCTTGCTCTCACAGTCTGTGGGTTCAAGTCCCGCATCAGGCTCTGTGCTGACAGCTCAGAACCTCCTTCAGATCCCGTCTCCCTCCCTCTCTGCCCCTACTACCCCACTCACACTCTTTCTCTCTCTCTCTCTCTCTCTCTCTCTCTCTCTCTCTCAAAAATTAAATATAAAAAAATCTTTGTGTCCATTTGTAAATAACAGTATCAATATGAGAGCCGGTGTTTCTGGACTGTGGACTTTACTACTCCTCATTTTTTAAAAAATACTGTTTATTTATTTATTTAGATGTTTGTTTATTTTTCAGAGAGACAGAGACAGAGTGCCAGCTGGGGAGGGGCAGAGAGAGAGACGGAGACACAGAATCCGAAGACAGGCTCCAGGTTCTGAGCTAGCTGCCAGCACAGAGCCTGATGTGGGGCTCGAACTCACAAACAGATCATGACCTGAGTCAAAGTCAGACACTTAACCGACTGAGCCCCCCCAGGCACCCCTCTTCTAAATTTTTTAATGCTTATTTATTTTTGAGAGAGAGAGACAGAGCGTGAGGAGGGGAGAGGTAGAGAGAGAGGGAGACAGAATCAGAGGCAGGCTCCAGGCTCTGAGGGGTCAGCACAGAGCCCGACGCGGGGCTTGAACTCACAAACTGAGATCATGACCTGAGCTGATGTCAGACGCTTAACCGACCGAGCCACCCAGGCCCCCCTTTCCTCGTCAGTTTGGATGAGCACATTTCCCACTTGAGAAGGGGTCACTGTTTCAGGCTGGCTCTGGTAGTCAGGGTTGAATCTCGGGTTTTGTTATGGAAGCCCTATTCGCCGTATTCACCTGTATTCACCGTATTCACCGTCGTCTTCTGGTGCAGGAGGCCCCGGCAGGGGTTTGTGCTGGGCGTCTCACTGGGGGAAGGTCAGGGTTAGGACCAGAGGAGGTTGTGGAGAGAGGCACAGGTAGCCACTTGGCACAGATGTTTTCCTCCAGCCTTTACACATTGGAGCCTGGCCTCTCCGGAGATTTCTGAGGCTCCGTTTTTGCAGCCCTTGGGGGTTTTGCTGCTGTTAATATTTCTCGCTGTGTGGAACTTACTGGGAGGCCAGCTGTCTGTTGCATTTCCTGATCGAGGCTCTCATGCAGATCCGCCGAGCCCCTAGGCCTCGTGGCCCTCTGGATTCTCTCCTCCTGACTACTCCAGGAGCTCACCCCTCCTGGGCAGAGAGACTGCAGAAAGGAAGCCCCTGGAAGTGCCTGGATGGTGTTTCATCAGGTCGGGGAGGACTAGAGCTGTGGCGACGACGGAAGTGCCCAGGGGAGGTGCACTTTGGGATTATACCGCCCCTGCCCTTGGGGGCTGTTATTGTTAGCTCTCCCTGGGAGAAGTCGCCGGCAGAGTGGGGACCGCCCTGCCCTCTCCTCTGCTCCTTTTCTTGATCAGAGTAGTCCGTCCGTCCACCGACTTCAAATCCAGGTTCATTCACTTGTGAGCTGGGTGACGTAAGGTTATTTCATCTTTTGGAGGCTCTGTTCTTGTCTGCCAAATGGGGGTGGTAGTGCCATCTCCTGGAAGGGGGGCACCCAGTGGGTCGTATACCAAAGTGTTAGAAGGTACCGGGCCCAAGGCAGGCAACAGCCGCTGTGAGTGGTTCCGGATACGGCACCAGCCAAGGGCCTGGGGCTTTGGGGCCGGCAGGCGGATACACTCGGGGCTCATTTGTTTACTCAGTGTTGCTGTTTCTAATAGCGGGCCAAGTCCTGTGCCACCTGCAGAAGGCTTCCACCCAAGTGAGGTGGCCCCTGTCTTCACCTCCAGGACCGCAGACACCTTAAGCAAGGGCCTCCCCTCGGGGCAGGTGCAGTGGAGCACTTTCTGCACTGCCTTTGCTCAAGGTAAATAACCGCCTGACTAGGGCGATGGTCACTTGCTGGCACCCCGTGCTGTTTCAGGTCGGTGTCGGGCGAGGAATAAAGCTCGGTGCGCTCGGGCAGCGCCCGGGTGCGAGGGGGGCCCCGCGGCCTGCCGGGCTTCCACCCGTCTCCGCAGCAGGCAGAGGGAATGTTCGTTTCCTTCCGTCATTCCCATCTTTACGTGCCTGCCGGACGGTGTCGCCGGGACCACGGCGCCCGCTCGGCTCGAAGTCCGCATAGGGGCTGGGTTCTGTGTTGCTCAGTTTACCCGGACCTTGAAAACGCTGTATCGGTAACGATCCAGGCTTGTTACAAAAATGCCCAAATGCCCCAGAAGTGCCCGAAGTAGAAAATGAGTCACTTCTTCCTGCGCACTTTTCCGTTGTCGGATGAAATCGGGCGCGTCCAGGGCGGTGTGGCCGTAGACCGCTGTCCCTTTGTCAGATCAAGAGACAAGTGCTGTCTTGGGAGCAACTTTGTTTTCCACCAATGGGAATGCTTTACGCATGTGAGTTCTAAATCAGAAGTGACCACCGGAAAATAGGAGACAATAAATGCTTATAGGTATAGCTTAATGTGAGCAAAGATAAAAGACATTTCATATATGGTTTCCATATATATTGTATGTTTAATATATGTTAAATACATAATTGCCTATGTTATAGATTTATGTTATATATTTCACATATTGTATATTTAATATATATAACATATGCTATCATTGGGGTCCTTTCTTGTTCTCTTAAGGAATAAAAAAAAAAAAGGCCCCGTAGTTCTTGCCCCTGGACGAGTCGTCAGGACGCGGGTCACACAGAGCAGTGGCAGAGAGGAGACTGACCCGGCCAGTGGGCCCTGCGGGGACCCTGAGGCCATGTGATACGGTGTTGAGCAGTGAGCGCACCTGTCGCCCCTCTTGACCCGCGTTGGCTTGCGTCCCCGTGAGAGCCCCGGGGGACTCTTGGCCCTTACTTTTGGGTCGATGCTTCAGACCTGGTCCTGCCTGATGGGAGGCCCCCCAGCGGCTGGAGTCCTGGGTTTCCTGTGGCGGCCGAGGCTTAGGGAATAAATAGCATGTGGGTTCTGGGGGTCTAGTGCTTTGGGCTTTGTTGGAGATCATTGACACCAACTGAGCCCTTTTAGTCTCCCCCCCCCCCCACCCTTGCGTATTTGGGTTTGTTAATTTATTTTCGTCAAAGAAAAGGTGGATTTGCAGGGGCTGAGTGGTTGATGAACTATTTTGGCAGAAGCGAACCCCTAGGCTGTGCGGCTGCTGAGCGACAGCAGGGACTGGACGACCTGGGCCTGCTGCTCCTTCACCTGTGGCCTCAGCATGGGGGCGAGAGTTGGACACCCGCCTCTGTGGTGGCCAGCAGGGTCCTCCGCAGGCGGGACAGTGATTGATTGAGGCAGCCTGGTGGGGCATTTCCTCCCCCATGAAAGGGCGCCTCTCCCCCCACCGTGGCATTGGCTGGTTGCCAGGGAGTCTCCTTTGGGGCTTGTCAGGAGGCCCCTGTGGTCCCTCTCCTGCCTCCTCAGGGTGCCCGCGTTGGAGGAGGGCTGCAAGGTGGGGCCTTTGTTTCCTTGTAAGTGGGGGTGCGTTTTGCATCCCTTGGGCTGCATCTGCCAGAGGGCACCTGCCTCCTGGGGAGGGCCCCTGGGGAAGGGGTAGAGTCTGCAGCATGGGGTGGGGCTGTGGCTCACCTGCTGCCTTTTGAGTTCCTTGGGCACAAACCAGAAATACGCTCCATGGAAATGGCAGATGGCCCCCGGGCACCGGGCCGAGCGTGTATAGGTGTGTGTCGGATGCCCTGTGACAGCACGCGGCGAAGGTAGTTTTCACGGATGTGTCTGCAGGGTGGTGGGGAAAGGCACCACCACGCAGGGAGGTGCTGCTAGGCTTTCACAGGGGCGAGGTACATCCGTGTGGAGTTTCTTGGAAAGAGGACCCTGCTGTGAAGTGCAGCATAATATGGTGGCTTCCCACCTCTGGCCTGGAACTCGGAGACCCCGCCCGGGCTGCTGCTTGGTCTATGCGGGCTGAGAAACACCGGTACGGACGGGATCTACCGAGTGAATGGTGGTCACCTTTTGAGTTGGATTCACTTGTCTTGTGATTTGCGTTTGTCGCACTGGATGTGTGGTAGTGACACGTGCTGGTTACGCAGGTGGCCCAGGTGAGTGTCCCCCACACACGTGCTCACGGAGCGCGGTCAGGGCCCGGCCTGGGCAGCTCGGGCCTCACTGCCCCTTTGCTGACAGTCGCCCAGGCCCGGACTTCCTTCAGTCATGCGCCAGGGGCCCTCGGCAGCCGCTTCTTAGATCTGGTCAGAAAGAACAGTCCAGCACGGGTGCCGGCTCTGGCTTCTCTTCTCTGCTGAATCAGATTTTACAGCGCAGAACATAGGTGTTGGTGGCATTTGCAGAGTCCTTCTCACTTGCTAATTCACCATTACCTGGAGGTAGAAAAGGAAGGAGGAAGTGAGGTGGAAGTACATGTCTTGCGTATTTCCTTTGTTTGCCCGTCTGTGGTAAGTTTTTCTTTTTCTTTTTTCCCCAGTGTTACTTACTTTGAGACAGAGAGCACTAGGGAGAGTGTTCATGGGGGAGGGGCAGAGGGAGAGGCAGAGAATCCAGGCAGGCTCTGTGCTGGATCTCACCAACCCTGAGACCATGACCTGAGCCGAAATCAAGAGTCGGATGCTCAGCTGACTGAGCCCTCCCCCACCCCGCGCCCTCCTTGGTCAGTTCTGACCTTGGAGAGGGAGGCCTGTGCGGCGTCAGCGTGCCTGTCCCAAGTGTCCAGCTGTAAATTGAAATTGCCCTTTTTTTCTCGCTAAATTAATTGTATATTCAAGAGCTGAGGTTGGCCAGGAACTCTGCAGACTGCAAACGGATTTCTAACAGACTCTGCAGGCTTCAGCCTCCGCCTGAGTGCCTGTGAGCTAGGTGCGTATCGACTGGCCCCACGGTCCACGAAGAAAAGAGCTGTGACAGAGTTTAGGTCAGTCAGGAGTGCTGGCAGGGTCACTGGGACCACCCAGCAGGTGCTGTGGCTTAGAGACTCAAGACAGATCCATGTGCGGGCGCCTGGGGGTTCAGTCAGTTCAAACGCCCGACTTCGGCTCAGGTCATGATCTCTGGGTTCGTGAGTTCGAGCCCTGCGTCGGGCTCTGTGCTGACAGCTCAGAACCTGGAGTCTGCTTTGGATTCTGTCTCCCTTGCTCTCTGCCCCTCCCCCACTTGCACTCTGTCTCTTTCTGTCTCTCCCTCAAGAAATGAATAAATACAAGAAGAAAAAAAAAAAAGAAAGAAAAAGAGCCCTGGGGATGAGGAGCCTGGAGCCCCAGGCCTCTGTTAGAGTCCCCAACGGAGGAGGTGTCGCCGGCTCAGCCCCCGCCCAGGCCTGGGGTTCCGTGGGCATTTTGTTCTGGCGGCCACCCGAGGGTGCACGCTTCGGAGCACACCTGCCTGTCAGACCGAGCTGGGTGTGGGCTCAGGTTCTACGAGGCCCTGACTTGTTGATAGTGACCTTGGGCCAGTCTTTTAACCTCACAGACTTGGTGTCTTGTCTATAAAATGAGGTAGAGGCACAAATACCTTTCTCTCAGTGGTTTCTCTTTTTTATTTCTTGGTTCAAAGAACTACTTTTAATTCCATTTTATTCCAATGTATTCAGTTCAATTCATTAAATTACTTTCGGTTCATTTTTCTTCATTCATCGTTTCTGCTTTCCTTTGCTTTCCATTGTGTCTTTTTTCTGACTTCTAGAATTGGATGCTGAATTTAATTTCATTCTTTTCTGCTAGAAATTTAAAAGTTTTTCGATTATTAAATTTCCTCTGAGTATAAATCTGTGTAAGGGTAGTGTTCTTTTCTCCATTTGTGCTTTTGTAGGGATTCTGCAGCTGTGGTTTTGAATTTCCCCATGGTTGAGAATATTTTAAGAGAGAGGTTTACGTTTTCCAACTGGTAGGGTTATTTTTTACTTCTGCTTTCATTATGTGTTGGTTTATTGCAGTGTGGTCAGAGGTTTTTGCTTTTCAGAATTTGGGTTTTTCCTTAAAGTTTTATATGTAGTCATTTCTTTCTTTCTTTTTTTAAAGATTTTATTTTTAAGTAATCTCTACCCCCAGCATGGGGCTTGAACTTACAACCCAGAGACCAAGAGCTTCATGCTCCACCGACCCTGCCAGCTGATGTACCTTAATCAGACCATCTGTTACCTTCTCTCTGTCTCTTTTTTTAAATGTTTATTTTTTGAGAGACAGAGAGAGGCAGTGTGAGCAAAGGAGGGGCAGAAAGAGAGGGAGACACAGAATCCGAAGCAGGCTCCAGGCTCTGAGCTGTCAGCACAGAGCCCGACACTGGGCAGGAACCCACGAACTGTGAGATCATGACCTGAGCCCAAGTCAGACGCCCAACTAAGCCCCCCAGGTGCCCTATCTTCTCTCTTTTGAGTGCACTTTATCCACCAAGATGCAGAGATTTTTTTCTCCCAGTATTTTCTACTGAAAATGATGTTTTCAATGATTTGTTTGTTTGAAGTTACCCTGCATATATAGGTTTGCGCCAATCTTTCGGTAAGGATTGCCCCCGGTGCTTCTGAAAGGATTCTCTGTTCTGCTTCTTTGCATGCGCTTCTCTCATTCAGCAAGGTGTCTGTGAGTTTCATCGGTGTGTGTGTGTGAGAGCTTCTTCCTTCCCGTTGTTGAATAGCGTTGTATTATGTGGGTATGAGAGTCACTCGTTCTGGTGTTGATAGACTGTTAGCTTCCGTTAGTTTTCCATTTTGAGCTCTTCCCCAGTGAGGGCGCTGTGAACCTTCTTTGCACACGTACCCCTGGATGTGTGTGTGAACTTGTTCTGTTGGGTGTGCGCCCGGAAACGGGGAGGGTGGGTCGCGGGGTCGGCGTACGTGCCGCGTTAGCGGAGGGCTGCCAGTTTCCCAGTGGTCTGACCATCGGGCACGTCCCCTGGCGGCCGTCCGCGCCGCACACGCTCACCGGCCCGTGGCCTGGTGAAGAGGTCAGTTCTCCCGAATTTGAACTCTGGGTTCCATGTAATTTCAGTCGAAATCCCAGCAGGCTTTTCTTTTCTTGTTGTTGTTTTGTTTGGAAGTTGACAAACCGATTCTGACATTTATACGAAAATGCAGAGGACCAAGAATAAAGCATTCTCGAACAACAGCACAGCTGAAGGACTGATCCTCCCAGGTGTCAGGGCTTTCTAAAGGCCCCGGTGACTATCGGGGGCGGCACAGTGTTGTCAGAAGGATCGACAGGAGGCTGACGGGAGAGGGGTCTGGAAGCAGACCTCACAGAAGTAGTCGGTTTATGACGGAGGTGCCACACGACAAGGGGAGAGGACGGCCCTTCATAAAAGGTACTGGGAAGTGAGCCCTATCCAGAATCAGGCTCACATCAAGTATAGAGCTCACCGTGAGAGATGAGACTGTAACTCTTCTAGAAGGAAACGTAGGAGAAAGTCTTTGCGACTTCGGGTAAGACAGAACTCCTCACGTGGGACACAGCACGCCAGAATAGGTACGATGCTTGATGGCCTGGACGACATTAAAGCTGCATCTGCTCCCGCGCAGAGGCCCCGGAACGCCGCGCACGCTGTTGTCAGACCGGGCAGATAGGTCCGCTCGGCCGTGAGCTCCGTCTGCCTGTCGTGCGGCGGCCATCCTCCCTTCCTTCGCGTGTCAGCCTGGGACCTTGTCCCTCTGTGCTGGGTCCCCTGTTGCCTGCCAGTTGGGTCATTTGAACTCGAGTAACCGTAACTGTCTCGAGCTGCCTTAATCCACGAGGACCTTATGGCTTCAGGGACGCGGAAGTCCAGAGGGGGCAGGCTCCCAGCTGGTGGGTCCAGTGTGCCGCGTGGCGGTCAAGAAGCCGGGTGTCTGACCCGTCCGGGAGGGTCCTGCGCCCGTGCGGAGCCCCTGGGGACTGGGCCTCTCCTAGACACGCCTGCCCCTCCCCCTGCGGGGTGTGGGTGAGCCCCCTCGGCCGGGAAGGGATGCCATCACTTTTCCTCTGGGAAAGAGGAAGGGAGGATTAGCCTTTATGACGTCTGCCTCTGTGTCGGATTGTTCTCTCGTTTGTTACAGTCTATTCCTCTGCATCTGTCTGAGAAGGTATATGTTTTGAGTCCTCTTGTGAGTCTGAAAGTGTCTGTTTCTGTGCCCGTATCTGAGTCGGCCAGCCAGGTATTGGATTCTCGGTTGAAGATCCTTTTCTGGGGAGGGGGGGACATGCACATCATCGTTGCTCGTGAGTCTTCACGGCCGTTCTGACGGCTTCTTCCTGGGACGTGGGACGCTTGCATAGACTTTGGGGTTCTTCTCTTTGTCCCTCAGAGTCCTGGAATGTCACCTTGTACTCTGTTCTTTCCACGTCGGTTATTTTGAGCACTTGGAGGGGGGGACCTTGCAGTCTTAGGCACTCCAGCTCTGGGGATTTTTCATGGTGTTTTTATTTGATCAATTCTTCCCCCCTCTTTTCCTCTGTTTCCATCACTCGTAGTTAAATTTGCTCTCCTGGGTTCATCCTTTAATCTGGAGTTGATGGAAAGACTAGTGTTGTTAATTTCCTCAGATTTTCTTGACTTTGTTTTTTCATTTCTTCTATTGAAGTTGAAATTAAAAAAATGAGACTGGTTGGGATTTGCACAACATTTGTAGTTTCTGTGTGCCGCGCAGCCGGGTTCCTCTCTCACGGGGTTCTCGTGTGAGACCGTACTTTGTCCCCGCTCTTTACCCAGGAACGATACATTATTGTTAATTGAAGTCTACATCTTATTTAGATTTTGTTTTTAAAAAAAGTATTAGTGTGCACACGCGCAGGGGCGGGGCAGAGAGAGGCAGAGACGGAGTCCCCAGCGGGCTGCGAGCCCCGAGCCTGACCCGTGAGATCGTGTCCTGAGCCGAAATCCGGAGTTGGCGGTTCACCCAACTGAGCCACCCAGGCGCCCCGTAGATTTTGTTAGATTTTCTGTCCCCAGAGACCACTTTTAGCTGTCATCCTCCTTCGTTCCCTCCAGACTGACAGTCACCCACTTTCCCTTGTTTCTGATGACCTTGACAGTTTTGAGAAGTACTGGCCCAGTATTTTCCAGAATATCGGCCGGTGAGATTTGTGTGCTCTTCCCACGATTCACCCGAGGAGGTGGGGTTTGGCTATCCCGGATGTAACACTTCTTGGGGCTTTTTCTGATTTTCCCTTAAGAAAAAAGATCCTAGTTTTATTGGATGGGTGTAGGATCTTTTAAGTTTCTGAGGACATTAGTTTTATGTTACTTTATATTTTTTCTTATTGTTTTAAAATTCATTTTTTAATTTTTAAAAAATATTTTAATTAAAAAAAAATTTTTTTAAGAGAGAGACAGAGATTGAACATAGGGAAGGAGCAGAGATAAAGAGAGGAGACTCAGAATCAGAAGCAGGCTCCAGGCTCTGAGCTGTCGGCACAGAGCCCAATGTGGGGGCTCGAACTCATGGACTGTGACATCATGACCTGGGCTGAAGTCAGATGCCTAATAACCAGCTGAGCCACCCAGGCGCCCCTAATTTTGTGTTACTTTATTTTTGTAAATCTTTCGTTGTTGGTGCTGTTTCTTCCAGGTTCTTCTGTCTGGGTTTTTGGTATCTGCCTTTTTGCTGAGGCCCCTCAGATGATGGTGGTCCAGGGCGCACACAGCTGGTTGGGGACGGGGTGGCTGGGTCACTGGGAGCTCTTCCCTGTAGGCTGAGTGGGTGGGAACCTGGCCTTCTTTCCTCAAGACCCAAGTGTTGGTGGCCATTGGTTTTCAAGAGAAGACTCCTTCGGCTTTGCCAGGGGGGAGAAAGGGACAGGATGTGCTTATGCGCCACCCCGCCGTGAGGCCGCAGCAGACGGGGGACCAAGGCAGCCAGCCCTGATTTGCTTTGCGACTCAGGTTTTTGCCTAGATTTTTTTTTTTTTTTTTAGGTCTTTCCCTCATTTCCATTCCCTTTGACCCTGCCAAAGTCCAGACTTGTCTTGTTTAATTTATCCAGAGAGGGAGGGGTCTTTCAAGCAGCTGCCCTGTTATGCCCAGATCGCAGTATCCCCAAAGACCAGAGACCACCAGGGAGACCGAATCACGCATGCAGAAGCAAAGGGCGTTTATTTGGGCTTGAGCTCGGGCTCCCAGATTTCACCAACACAGTGGATCCGTGCTGAGAGCCCTCAACAAAGGCTGGGTAGGGTTTTCATGGGGTCTGAAAGGGGGGGGATTACAGAAAATTACGTCATAGGCCCAGTAATCCAGTCATCCTTGTACAACAGCCTTTGCAGCAATTCTAACCGTATACATTGTCCAGAGTGTGTGTTACTTTTGGCGGGACCCAGTCATGACCTTTAGTGCTTTTTTGAAAATAACCAATTACAGGGTGGGCTAAGGACCCCTCCGTGGGGTGAGTAACTGGTTAATCTAGTATTAAACAACAGGTAACTATCTCTGGTTTCCTTCTACCGGCCTACCCGTAGGAATGTTCAGCACTTTAGCTGGCTGCTTCTGATTGGGTGTTACTAGGGTGGTCGCCTGTCGAGCAGTCCATGCCCTTTTATTGTCTAATGACTCTGGGAGACCCGACACTTAGGCTTTCAAGGACAGAGGGGAGACTTGAAGCCTGTCATGGAGTCAGTTTGGTTCAGACCTGTGCCCTTTCAGCCCACCTCACCTCCCTGCCTCCCTATCTTACAAGGTGCCCACCGCCCCCAGGACCCCCTGAGCTCTCTCCAGTGCCCTGCAGGCCTGCCTGAGGATCTTTCAGTCTGTGAAATCAGTTTCCACTCTTGTCTGCCTGTTCCTTTTCTGCCAAACCCTGACCTTTGGGTGCTCTGTTGTTCATTTTCGTTTTAGGGGGTTTGGGAAGGATGGGCTGGAAATGCCTGTCTTTTGGCTGTGTTTAACCAGAACCCCCCATATCCTGTACAGTGTTTCTTGAACGGAATTGAATTAAGGGATATGTGTGCATATGTAGATGCAGGCATGTTTACGTGCATGTGTTTGGCTAACAGAGCCTGCCGTGTGCTCCTGTGTCTGTGTGTCTGTTTCCATCAGTTCCGTCGCTCAGCTGCCCCCCTCCTCCCGCCATGAAAGGGCTGGCTGGGATCCCTGGTCATCTGTCTCCACCTCCTTGCCTGTGTGGAGTGTGAACTCTGTCCTCCCCTCCAGGTCTCTTGAGAAGGTTGGGAGCTGCGGATGCGGACGGGGTCCAGGCAGGCGAGCCGGGGGGAGGCTGGGAGGGGAGTAACTGAGTGGCCCGCCGGGCGTGTTTGGATCACCCCTCGTGACCGGCATTTCTAGTCCTCCGCCAGCCGGCTGGAGCACACCCTCTGTCCCTGTGTGCAGAGGCGCGAATGGAGGACCTGAGGCGGCCCTTGGACCCGAGGCGGTGCCTCCCGTGCGCGTAGAGAGCGCCGCTGTCTGCCAGGGGGGCTCACTCTTCGGAGGGGGCTTTGCCCGAGAGCCCTTAGTGGTCCCGGGGGCGGGTGGGAGTTGCTGTGGTCCGTCGTGGCTGGTGTTTGGCAGTTGTTAGAACCAGCGTCTGCCCCTGCACTGTCCTGTGTGTTTACAGCTACGGGTCTGTGAGGACTCGGGCTATGGGAGAGTGGAAGGACGCCCCCCGCCCCCCACCGGCTGCACAAAGACACTCTGCCCGCGGTCCTCCCTCCTCTAGCCCCGCTTCTAGCCTGTGCTGTGACGTCACTCCTGTGGGGAGGCTGTGGGTGTAAACAGTCACCGCTCGGACTCTCCCGCGTGCCCGCGTCCCAACTGTCCGCAGCCACCACGGAAGCCGGGCTTAAAATCATTTGTATAAAGTTTCTTTCTAAAAATTTTTAAAAATGTTTGAGAGAGACAGAGTGTGAGTAGGGGAGGGGCAGACAGTGGGGGAGACATGGAATCTGAAGCAGGCCCCAGGCTCTGAGCTGTCAGTACAGAGCCCGATGCGGGGCTTGAACTCACAAACCTTGAGATCGTGACCTGAGCTGAAGTCGGACGCTTAACTCGCTGAGCCCCCCAGGCGCCCCTGTATAGTTTTCTTAAACAAGCAGCAGATCAGTTTACAGTTCAGTCACAGGGTTTTGCATGACCTCCTTGCTGAACTCTTTTGAAATAGGAACAAGTGCAGAGTAGAAGCGCGGAGCAGGGCAGGGGGTCGACTGTGATATTTTTCTGTATGTGTATATTTTTTAATGTTTACTTTTGAAAGAGAGAGAGACAGAGTGTGAGCAGGGCAGGGGCAGAGAGAGGGGGAGACACCGAATCTGAAGCAGGCGCCAGGCTCCGAGCTGTCTGCACAGAGCCTGCTGGCCTGATTTGGGGCTTGAACTCCCAAACTGTGAGATGGTGACCTGAGTTGAAGTCAGACGCTTAACCAGCTGAGCCGGCCAGGCGCCCCATTTTTCCGTACGTTGTAGAGCTTTTTCCAGTATGTGTTCCTTTTGTTACTAAAGGATATCACGGATCAACAAAGGAACGGGGCCAGGAGCACGCCCTCCTCGGCGGTCTGTCGTAACGCTGGCAACGCTGGCGTGGGATTGCGTCGGACGCCCACGCCTGTCGCCCTGAGACGGGAAACCTGAAGCTGCGGCGGCCGAGTGTTGTTTAAAGTGTAGTCGCAGTGGGCTCTTCCTCTCCAGAGGGTTTTCTGAGAATTAAAGTGTGTCTCTGTCTCCTGAGAATTAATTACAGGGTCCAGCAACAGATCCTGATCATTGGACAAATTTAAGTTTCTTGCTGTGATTTTGGAGCCTGCGCTCTGCCTCAGGGCTCTTCAGCTGTGACGCAGCGGCGTGGGGACGGGTCCCTTGGTCACGGGAGGGGGTGGACGCAGAGGCCAGGTGTAGCAGCACCCAGGCCTGTGGGAGCCCAGAGGTGAGGAAAGCGAAGGGTCCGCGGCTTGTGCAGGAATCCGGAGGAAGGAGCGCCGTGGGCCAGGCTGACGGCGGGCCCGGGCGGCTGAGGGCTGGACTCTGCAGGGCCGGCGTGACAGCTGCCCTTGGCCGAGAACCTTCTAAGGGCAGGCGAGCTGTGGGTCACGTGTGTTGTGTTCCTTGTCTCATTTATGCCTGACGTCAGACCTGGGAGGTGGGTAGCAGTATGTTCATCTCTGTTTAATCCATGAGGAAGCAGGCCTAGTCACAGCCAGTGTGGGGCGGAGGCAAGATATGAACCCCTTGTTTTGGAGAGAGGAGCCTGGTGGGGGTGGGCATGATACTGGAGGGGCCTGTTCGGGGCCAGTGTGTTGGGCTGTATGTTTGGGCTTGTCTGTGCTGTGGGGAGAGTGCCTGATGCCATGCCGATCACGGAGTTAGAGCCTGGGCTCCTGATGGGGGAGGACCAGGAGAGCTGAGCCTGTGTGTGGTCCCCAAGAATCAAGGATGGGGCTCTGGAAAACCCAAGTGCGAAGAAGAGGGAGTGGGAAGTGCTTTGGTCCCTGCAGCACATGCCTTGTTTCTCATCTTTAATTTATGTTGCCTCCTGAACATGCTGTCTGAGGATTGGGGGTGGGGGTCTCATCTGCTGCTGGCTAACCACGGGGACCAGAAACCTCATTTTCATCCCTTTGTTCTCTCGCCTTTGGTTTCAAGCAGCTTTTGCCCTTGGAGAGGCCTGTGCTCTAGTCTGCAGGCGCCCCTCTCACCTTCCCTGCAGAAACCTCGACGCTGGGCATCTGCCCGTGAAGGACTGGATTATGCCAGCTGCCAGCAGTTCAGGCCCCAACTTTTCAGATGGTCCACTTCTCAGTGTCTGGGGCGGGGGGCACAGGCGTGTAGGTCCCAGCTGCGCTGGAAGGAGCCTCTGAAAGCTGGAGGTGTGCGGAAGGTTTGACCCCTGCTGTTCTGGGGGGAGGGGAGGTGGCAGGAGTTCCCCGGCAAAACCCAGCTAGGACTCCCCACGTTTTCCCTCTGCTCCTGCTCTCTCCTGCCGCGGATGTGAAGCTCTTTGAGTTGAATTTGTCAAACTAACGCATCATTTTCCTGTAGAGTGGGGGTCAGCAAACCATGGCCGCACATCCACCTGCATCCTGTTTTTGTAAATAAAGTTTTATTGGAACACAGCTCTCCCTGTTGCGTGTTGTCTGCGGCTGCCCGGTCAGGGTGGGTGGGTGGTTGTGTGGGGACTGCGGCCGCCAAGGCAGTGCTGTCATTTCACAGGAAACGTGCTCCGGGGACGGGATGGAGCCTCGTGGCCGCCACATCCCAGACACGCACCGTGGCCGGTGAACATGTCTGAGGGTTTGAGGTAGGGTGCGGTGCCTTCTCACGTTAAACTTCTCTCCTGCCAGGTGTTGGCACGTTGCAAGAGGGCGGAATTACTAACCTTTGGGCTGGCTCTTGGGGCGACGCTTCTCACTCCGTTTGGTGAGGTGTAGCGAGTGTACCGACTAATGGCCGCGTCCTTTCCGGGCCCTCTGGTTGTTTTCAGGCGTTTATCCAGCCTGCTGTCGTCTCCATGCCTGTCGGATCGGGCTTTTTGACCGGTTTTGTGTAGCAGGGGGATCTTTCCTTCCATGCGGGGACATCCCGCCACCTTTTCCGCCTGCCCTGGGGGCTTCTGCTTGTGCCTCACTGTTCTGGCACTTTCAGCGGGTCTTCCCTGAATGACTGGGCTTGCTGGGAGAGAGCAGTGGGGAGCTGGAGCACACAGCGGGCCCTTCCTCCGTGTCGGTGCGTCTCCAGGTGCCCTGAGGGTTAGAGTCCTGTAGTCTTGTGACCTCGGACAAGCTAGTTCTCTGACTATACCTTTGCATCCTCTATAAAGCAGGTTGGGGCCATAATCTCTTCCAGAAAGGGCTCTTGGGAGGAGCCCTGTAAGGGCACGCGGCTCGTGGGTGGTCAGCAGGGCACTTGGCTCTCTGGAGTGAGCATGGGCCGGTGGCGGTTCCCTCGTGACTTAAGCTGTCCCAGATCACCTGGGCTGCTGACTCTGGCTGGGACCCCGGCAGCGTGAAATTAATCCTGTTCCCAGAAGTGGCTTTTGATAAGATGGGGGGAGTTCAGGGAGTTTTCCCTCCTTAACCTGCTGGACAGGTGGGGCCACTGTCTGGAGAGGCGGGGCTTGGGTATTAAGTTACCTTTGTTGGTGAATCTTTCTGGTTGTTCTATGCCAGCAAATCCTGGGCCTCTTGGACTTTTTTAGATAACTTGCCAGAATAGGCAGACCTTCTTTTTTTTTTTAATGTTGGTTTATATTTGAGAGAGCAAGTGTCTGCCCGTGATTTGGGGAGGGGTGGAGAGAGCACGGGATGGACGATTGAAGCTGGCTGGCCCTCCATGCTGACAGCACAGAGCCTGACGCGGGGCTCGAACTCACGAGCCTGGAGATCACGACCTGAGCCGAAGTCAGACACTTACCGACTGAGCCTCAGTCACATGTGGAATTAGGACCTTTTCTCCTGTGCCTATGGTAATATTTTCATTTAGGCCAGCTATTTCCAGACTGCTCCAGGGCCCCGTGGCATCCCTCCCTGGTGTCTCAGAGCGGATGCTGTGGGAAATGGCGGATTTGGGGTGTAGGCAGGACCCCTTCTGGAATATGTACATATGTAGTACAGAGGGTCCATGTTAGGTTTTATTTGGGGTTTGAAAAAAATTAATTCTGTTACCTACACAAGGGAGAGAAAGCAGTGGCTACGAGCCACACTAGGTCATGCCCATCTGCACGGACCTCATGCGTCCAGGCCAGTTCTTGTCCCGCGGGTGTGGGCGTGAGTCAGACTTGAATGGACATGCCTCTGACCCACCGAGAAGAATGTTCTCTCGCCTTGACCAGCTCCATGGTTCACAGCCAGATATTTGCTGGAACTCTTCTGCCATCTGATGAGGCCAGTCGGGGGGGGGGGTGGGTGGGTGGGTGTGTGTGTGTGTGTGTGTGTGTGTGTGTGTGTGTGTGGGTGTGTGTGTGGGTGTGTGTGTGTGTGTGTGTGTGTGTGTGTGTGTGTGTGTGTTGGTGGGTAGCAACTCAGCAGGTACCTAAGCTGTTCAAACTCCTGGCCTGAGGTTTATGAAAACCGAGGGGCAGGCCGAGCAGCCAGTGGGGGGTGGGGCTGGGCCAGGCCCCAAGTATGGCAGTGATGCCCGCGTGATGATATTTGTGTTCTGGATCTGTGTCCAGTGAAATGTGGCCGAGTGAAAGGAACTTTGTCTGCTGTCAGGCCAGTGTCTATAGTCTGAAGGCCAGACGGCAAATAGGTTGTGCCCTGCGGGCCTCGTAGGCCTCTGCCGCCGATTCTTTGGGGTGACAGTAATTCGGCCACCCCTGTTCTAAAGGGAAAACGGGGCAGAAGACCCTCTGTCGTGCAGTCAGTCTTCCCGTCCACTGACGGGAAGGTATCCGGCCCCTCCCCCACAGGTGCTGTCTCCATAGCAACGGCAACTCCCAGGCAGTCAGCACCCCCCATTAGGTAGGAAGACGGAATGCGGCAGCAGGTGTGTGGCCACCTTCAGGTGTGTGGCCGCCTTGACGGAAACGTTTGTGAATGCCGTGGCTGAGGGTTAATCCCACTGATGTGTTTGATATTTTAGAACCGGCTGCCACTTGTGAAGTCTTGTCTCGGCCCCTCTCTTCTGTGGACAGGGACACTGGGGGCAGGAGAGGCTGCCACGTGGCCCACAGGTGCAGAGCTGGGTGAGGAAGCGGGAGGTGGGGGCGTTGAACGTGGGCGTTGGTCCAGCGTGTGCTTGTGCCGGCTTCTCTGGGGCGCCCTCTGCAAGGGGCCCCGGTGTGGAAGGTCCTCGGCTGTCAGCTGAGTGGTTGGACTTCTTGGGAGGGCCTCGGGCAGCAGCTGCGCATCAGCGCACAGTTGTGGGCAGAATTCTCCCGGAGAGTGGATTCCCTTTGCCCAGGGTTTTTCTTTAAGTTTTTCCAGGGGTGCCCGGAGTCCGGGTGCGGCCAGGCGTCCGGCCTCCCAGTGCTTCCTGGGGGTGGGGGTGCGGGCAGGTTAGTTGTCAGAAGTGTGTTGTCCCCAGGGAGGCCCGAGAGAGCCATCTGTGTTCACTCTGGCCTCTGCCCGCGGGCCCAGGAATCAATCCAAGAAAGACCTGTTTGTATTCGAGAACTGGCAGGGGTTTGGACCGACAGATTTTGAGAAGACTTTTGATCACTATCTGTGGAAACAAGTATTTTCTGCCAGGTCTCCGCATTGAAAGACCTTCGATGTGTAAAAATCACGCCTGTTAAGGTTTCATGTGGAATTGGCTAGGCTGGTCAGTTTTTTCTGGTCTTTGTCAGTTTGGTTTGTAATTTCATAAAGGACTCTGTGGTTATGTAAGTTTAACAGTGCTAAATCTGTAGTCCCACGAGGTACGTGGCCAGGAGGGGGTTCCACGCTGGTCTTATTCAGCAGTGTGTGTAGGTTCACGGGTCAGATGAAAGCCACGTTGGGAGGTGGCCAGAGGAGCAGTTTTTGTCACTGTGCTCAAGAGAAAAATTCTGGAATGGTTTCTTATAAAAGCCTGTTAATGAGTGTACTTTCTGTTGTTATAACCAGTTACTGGAAATCCAGTGAGTTAGAACAACACGGACGTATCCTCTTGCAGTTCTGGAGGTCACAAGTCTCAGGTGAATCTTCCTGGGCTTGCTCCCTCCGGGCCCCACGGGAGAATCGTTTCCTTGCCAGCTCCTGCTTCCGGGGGCTCCCGCACCTCTCTGCGGTGGTCCCACCAGGCCTCATACAGTGCTCCGGGCCTAGCTCTGGGTGCCACGCCTTTCTGACTCTGGCCATCCAGCTCCCCGTCCTAGGGACCTTGTGATTACGGTGGCCCTGCCCACATAATCCAGGATAATCTTCCCATCTTGAGATCCTTAATGTTAATCACATCTGCAGAATCCCTTTCTCACTGTCTAAGGTAAGGAAGTCACAGGTGCGGGAGTTAGGATGTGAACTTGGTTACACAGCATGCTACACAGTTTGTAAAAAGAGTGCTAAATAGACAGGTCCCTAAGGGTCTGGATCGAGATCCAGGGAATAATGTGCTGTGCCCTGGCCCCTCCACCTGGTGCTGGGTCCCCGCCCCGCTGGGTCCCCTGTCTGTCTCCCTCCTGTAGAGGGTTTTTGAAGTTTGTTTATCTTGAGAGAGACAGAGCGAGTAGGGAGAGGGGCAGAGCGAGAAGGAGGGAGAGAGTCCCAAGTAGGCTCTGAGCTGTCAGCACAGAGCCTGAATCAGGACTCGAACTAACTGAGCTGTGAGATCATGGCCTGAGCTGAAGTCAGGCGCTGAACCCACAGAGCCCCCCAGGTGTCCCTCCCTCCTGGAGACTTCTGGAAGTGCTTGCTCAAGGCTTTGCCTTTTAGACCCAGAGTCAGCCCAGTTTTCTTGCATGTGGCATGGTGGACCACATGGAGTGCCACATGTTCTTTGTTTTTTTTTTTTTTTTTTTTAACAAATGTGAAAAATGATTTTAAAGATCATTCTTAGCTTGAGGGCTTTATGAGAAACAGACCATTGGCGGGGATGCTGACTGGTGTTTGCTACCCCTTGGGGACCATAAGCTCTGTGAGGCAGGTACCACATGTCATTGTCATCGCCATCAGCACTGTGGAAGTCTCCAGGGCTTCTGTTAATAGTGTGGGGTGTGTGGGTGGGGCGTTTTGTATTTTTATCCACGCGATCTTTTGATTTGATAGAAGTGCCTAGAAGCTAGATCTCTTCTGATCTTAATGGACACTCTCAACATGACTTACATTTGATAGCCTGTTAAATGCCACTTATTGTGATGAAAATGAAATCTAGTCCCTGCCCTGAGCCTGGGGGAGGGGCGGTGTTCCTCGCTGGGATCTTTGGGCCTGGGGCAGACTCCCTGGAGGCAGCTCCGGGGAGGGAGGTGTAGAGATAAAGGGGTGTGTGACGACCCCCGGGCACCAGAATCAGAAGTTGGCCAGTTTCCGGTCCTGCTCCCTCTTGCTCCTGGCACAGGAGGCAGGTGCAGGAGGGGGAGGGTTGCTGACAGGTAACCTGGACACTCGGGAGCCGAGAGGCCGGCTCTCCTGCAGATGGCCTCCGGTGTCAAGAGTTTTTGAACGAAAGGACGGACGTTCCGGCTTTGTGTCAGAAGGCATGGTTCACACTTGTGCCTGGAGGCGTGTGATGTCACTGTCCCCCCTCGGTTCCCTTTTCTTGGCCTCCGTGTATAATTGATCTTTGCTTCTTGTGCTCTACACAAAGTCTTGGACCATAACACATAGGGTTTTATCTCAGAGTGATCTCGGGGGTGCAGAACGCTTTGCCAGCACACTGCGCGTGGTCCTTCTGGCCTGTGGGGCCTCAGTCGGATAGGAGACAAGGTGTACTGACTGCTGTGGCCACCAGGGTTCTTTTATCATCAGCAGATGTCTTTACAGTTCCCTCCATTTTGTCACCAAAGACGTTAGCACTATGTCTAAGCGCATGGTTTAGCTTTCTTCTCCAGGCATTTGTGTTTCACCATCGAGTCCTTGGAAGCTGTGGTCCCGAGCCCCCAGTGCCTGCCCTGTGGCACGCACCCTTGGCAGGCACCTGCTGGGTGTTTGAGTGAATGACTGAAGTCGTGAGGAGCCCCTAGGAAATCAGAAAGTGGCAGAGGGAAGGGGGTCCTTTCTCGGTCATCCTTGAGATTTTCTGAGTGGAGGGGGCGGTGTCGTCGCTACAGTGCCCCCACCCCCACCCCAACGGTCTCCTGTGTCCTCATCTGTGCCCGCACCCAGACAGCCCCGCTTAGGGTTCCCGAGCAGACGTGTTTTCTCTGACGCTGGCTCTCTAGTTGGGAAAGTGCACACACCCAGGTGTTCCCGAAGCCTGGTTTCGGCCGCTTCCCCCCGCCTTGGGTTTTGCTCGTCCTTGGGGTGAGCAGCCTTCCGTAGGCGGGTTGGGTGCTTCCCCTGCTCTGCCTCGGATTTGAGGTCGTGTGGAGCCACTGTGGTGGCGAGGATTTGCTTTTCCGTCTTGAAGGGCGGTCCTCGACTTGGCCGGAGGGCTCCCTGTGGGAAAGTTGACGTTTCCCTGTCACTGGTGAGCCATAATCTCTGGTCAGTTCAGACTGAGTCGGACTTCGGAACTTTGGGGTTGGGGAAGACGTGAGCAGAACTGCCCGTGCGTGGTGAGGGTGGTGATCTGGGGACAGATCCAGGGCTTTCCTCAGGTCTTCAAGGAGAGCCGTGATCCCTGAAGGATTCAGTCCGCTGGCTCAGGGACTTTGGTGTATTAACACTCTTTTTTCTTTCTCTCTCTCTCTCTTTCTTTTATCCCCCCTTGCATTTCAAAGGCAGATCGGGAGCGGTGCCGAGAAAAATTTCCTTACTAGATGACATTTCATCGCAATGTCCGATCGTTTGGGGCAAATAACCAAGGGCAAGGATGGGAAAAGCAAGTTTTCGACTCTCAGCCTGTTTGATAAGTATAAAGGAAAATCAGTAGACGCGGTCAGATCCTCAGGTAAGAACCGGACTGGAGGCCAGTCCCTTCCGCATTCCCTTCCTCGAGAAACTCTAGGTCCTGAACTGTGAAAACCCAGGGTCCCTGCCTGGTCAGAGGGTCTTCTGGGCGTGGAGTGGTCACTAGGCAGTTCTGGGGACGTAGAGTCCCGTCCCCCCACCCCCCCAGCTCCGGTTCGATGTCAGATTTTGAGCCCAGATACCCCGTCTCTCAGTGGAATTGTTTGCTCAACTGTCTTACCTCACTAGAGCCACAGAGAGTTTGTCCCCTGGCGGGGGATGGAACTGACTTGGCATTGGAGTAGCCGGTTTTAGGCTTCGTGGTTCTGATGTTCCAGAACTTGGTGGGAAAATCCTGTTGTGTCCACACCTTGGGAGGATTTTGTGGATGTGGCTGGCCCTGCTGAGCCTCGGCCCCGGGACTAGGTGGAGGCTGGCCCTTTGGGTCCTGCCAGCGAGGCCGAGGCCGGAGCTGTCTCAACTTGCGGAGAGGCGTTACGGCGTGGGCTGGAGGGTTCTGGGCCCGGCGCCCCGCCCCTGTCATAAACTCCCTGCGCCCGCGCCCGCTAGGAAAGTGGATGTCTCCGCAGAGCTCAGCAGCTCCCCAGTGTGAGAGGCCTCGGTGAAGGGCTTGTAAAGTGGCGAAAGCAGCTACCGGGCCCTTTGGTCTGTTGGCACGCGGGCCGCCCTTTGTGGTGGTTTGGCCGTCTCTGGCATCGTCGCTCAGAGCCGGAAGGAGCTTCTGAAACCCCCGCGCCCCCGCCCCTCTCTCCCCGCAGTTATTCCTCGACATGGCTTACAGAGTCTCGGGAAAGTTGCCACAGCCCGGCGCATGCCGCCACCTGCAAACCTGCCAAGCTTGAAGTCTGAGAACAGAGGAAACGACCCCAACATCGTTATAGTTCCCAAGGACGGGACGGGATGGGCAAACAAGCAGGACCAGCAAGACCCAAAGAGGTGGGGGCCGCGGGGGCAGGTGTGGGTGGCGAGCCGGAGCCTTTCCTTCTGCAGGAGGCAGAGCTGCAGAACGTTGTGGGGCGGGGACCCCAGAGGAGGCTGCTTTTGCCCCCACCCCCACCTTCGCTTTGCCTGACTTCTGAAGCTGATGCAGCCATGCCTCTGTGGGCCGCCTGGTCCCTGGCAACCAGTGTCCCCTGTGCTTTATTAGGAAGGGCCTCCTCCCCCCAGAGGAGCTTATGCAATGCCTCCGAGCCAGTTCCTGAGCCGGTAAGGGCCGCTGTGGACAGGGCGGGTGCTCGGATGCTCCATTCCAGGGCGTCCCTGTGTGCTGGGCTCCAGGGGGCTGACCTCGAGCCGAGGGGCCAGCAGCGTCCCACGCAGGCTGCTGCGGTTAGTTGCTCCAAACAGACCCAGTTGCGAAGGACGGCAACCCAGAATCCTCATATTGGGAGTGGGCGTGCCACCTCTGGGCAGGCTCACTCCTCTGCCAGCATGGCACCTCTGGGAGCCTTCGGAGGCCCAGGGTCTGGCACAGGAACCCCCATTAGAGCAGCAGAGGAAGGGTCATGGCTGCTGCTGTGGTGGGGCTGTCCCCGCCCGCCCCAGCCCGCGTTCCTCTCCTTCCACTGCGGGTCTGCTCTGCTGGGCGCCAGCCAGGGGACAGGATGCGGGTTTCTGCTGCGACGGGACCAGAGGAGTAGGGCCCTGCTGCTGGGGTTTGCCGGCTGTGGAGTGGGGACAAGACGGTCTGGTCCGTGCAGCTGCCCGCCCGAGATCTCTTGTGCTCTGGCTGCGGAGGCTCGGGACTTGGGGAGTAAACCAGCCAGAGTGCAGCCTGCCTGCCAGCCACCGCCACGGCGGCTGCGTAAAACTGCCCACGGTTACTTTGCATGAGGTGGAGAGAGTGAGTGCGTAACTCGTGCGGGTGAGCTTAGAGCAGCAGTCTCCAAAGTGGAGCTTGAAAAACTGTTTTTAAAATTCTGCTCATGGTGTGTTTAGGGGTCATCCTGGGCGGGGGTGTGGCCTGGCCTTTAGAATCAGCCAGGCTACCTACTGCCAGCTTCGTGGAACCTGGGGAATCACTTGATCGGTGCGCTCCCGTGTCCTTCTGCCAAGTGGGAACACTGCCCGGGTGCTTGTAAGAAGTAGACCCGCAGCGCAGGTCCCGCCCCGGGCACGGAGCCTGGCTGGCAGAGGACGTCCGTGCCGCTGCCCTTGTTCTGTTCCCACGGCAGAGGGATGTTGTACATTTCAACGTAAGTGTTGAAATGCCTCTGCTACGGGAAGTTCCGCAGAGAGAGGACAAGGCGTGTGCTCCCTCCTTATTTCGGGTCCCTCCAACGTGGGCTTGGGACAGATCAGGCGACTCTAATGGGGCTGGTTGTGCTGAAGCACGTCAGCCAGGGAGGAGGTAGAGAGGGGACACTGGAAAAGGCGGTGGACCCCAGGCGCTGGTCCTCTGTTGCCCTGGGGCCACGTCCTCCCTTGGAGTATCAGGGAGGTGGCAGAGTGAGGGCCACAGCTGCTGGGACTGCACGCTGAGGTTTGGCGAACACAAAAGCAGTGCTCGCTGGAAGCTTCTGTTGTAGGTAGAAGGTGAAGCGAGCGGTGAGTGGCTTTCATTATGTAGGAATCCTGCCCTGCGAGTTCCTCCCTGGAAGCCTGTGTGTGGGGCCTTGGGCTCCAGCTTCCTGGGGAGCCCCCGGCGTTGGGGGCGCTGGCTGAGCAGACTGCTGCCCTCCTTGGGTCCCGTGGGGATGCGGGTGTGGCTGGAAGGCTCTGGGTGAACAGCCGTCTTCTCGGAGCCCCTCCTCGTTTGGGGAGTGTGTACCGCTGACCCCCGCCTTCTCAGGAGCCCACGTGGGCAATATCTCTTAAACTTTGCAACGTCTTGTGATCCGGCAGTCCTGTTTCTAAGGACCTAGACTCCCGGATTACACAAGAGGTGCCAGGTCACGTACGAAACGGGCTCGTTGCCTTTGCACCAGTGGTGGGGAAAAAAGACGGGGGTGGTACGTTAGGGCCTGTCCGGCTGGCTTGCACCGCGTCAGTAGAACAAAGGGGGGGGGGCCAGGCGCTGTCCTGAAAACATGTTCGATACAGCAAGTGAAAAACACGTTACGAATCGTATGTGTGGTGGTAAAAAAAAAATACTACGTTCATACATACATATATAGAAAAATCTGCTTGGCTTTTCTCTCTGGAGGATGAGATCGTGACAGATTCTGTGCTCTATGTATTTATAAATTTATTTTCACAATGGGCATATATTTCTTCTATAAACTAAGAGAAGAAATCAGCCCCCTGCACAGCCGTGAGCTCTTGGTCAGGAGCGAGGGGCTCAGAGCCCGCCCTCGCCCCCTGCTGACTCAGTTTCCCTGTGGGCACTTGTTGGTGGCGAGCTTCCAGCCCTTGTAGGAGGAGCGCTGCCCGGGGGGCCGGGGACAGGCCTCGGGTGGGGCCCCGCTTCTCTTGGGCTCTCCGGCGCCAGATCCATGCTGCTCGTGGGCCGCCGAGCAGCCACCGCTCCGGGAGGTGTGGGGGGGGGGGCCGCGTGTGCCCATCTCACCCCTGCGCCCCCCGCCTTGTCCAGTTCCAGTGCGACGGGCTCTCAGCCGCCGGAGTCGCTGCCGCAGCCGGGTTTGCAGAGGCCTGTCTCCAGCTTACAGAAGCCGACACAGTCGAGCAGCCAGGAGGTAGGTGCCGCGGGACCTGCTCCTTCCGGGGTGAGCCTGGCGCGGGGCTGCGGAAAACGGGCTCAGAGGTTGTCCCGGTCCCCGGGAGGCCCCAGACGCCGAGCGGAGTGCGGGCCCCACCCCGGGGGCTTACCCGGCGGCGAGGTCGCTGGGGCCGGCCCCCGAATGTGCTCCGCGGGACCTGGTCAGGCCCAGGAGCGTCCCGGGGTCGGGGGCGCTGAGAACAGAACTGAGCACGCTCCTTCACCGTCGCTTGTCGGCACGGTCTGTCACGTGCTCACGTGTGCTGGGAGTCCGTGAAGACACGGGCAGCATCCCCCGATCTCATTTGTCCTGGGAAGCCTTTCTGACTGAACGTCCTCGGAGACTCCTGTCTCTCAGAACACGCTTTGGGAAGTACCGAGCTTTGACCCTTTGTTTGTCGATGCATTTAAAATGTTCCCCCAGGGGCGCCCAGCTGGCTCAGTCAGCAGAGCGTGCAACTCTTAATCTCAGGGTTGTGAGTTTGAGCCCCACGTTGGATATAGAGATCACTTAAAACCTCAAATCTTAAGGGGGGAAAAAAAGTATTTTCCTAAGTGGAAAGTTAGGCTCTAACCAAGCCAGGGCTCGTAATTTCCTTAGTCCACCCGAGTCTGTCTGGCTTCCAGAGGCCAGTGGGAGGGGACACTTAGCTGGTACCTAGGGGTCCGGAGGAGACGGCTCCTGACTGAGTAGAAAACTGCAGGACAAGTGGACGGAGGCCTAGCATTCTCCGGAAGACAGCCTGCACTGCTGTGTGTTAGTTCCGTACTGCTCCCTGGGCAACAGGAGGTCTGAGGTGCCGTCCCCAACCACTGGGGACCGTGTGTGGCTCTGCCAGTGGGCCCCCTCCCCCACCCAACCCTGACCTGTGCTTTTGGAGTTAAAGGAAAAGGAAGGAGATGTCCGCATTCATGCGGAACTGTGCATTCATTGGCCTGAATCCCCTGGCGCCCCATCAGAGCACAGGGAGTGGGTTGAGTTTGCATCTGTGTCCTGCCCTGGCTGGACGTCCGACTCCCCTTCAGAGCTGCCTGAAGCGTGTCTGTGCCCGTCCCACAGCGCGGCAGGGTCTGGACTGGGGCCTGGTGTGGTCCTGGCCTCTGTCGAGGGAAACCGCTGCAGGTCCGCGCCCCGACCTGGGGCTGGCACGCTGCTCGCTCTGCCCAGGGCTCTGCCCTTTCCCCCCATGGTGGGAACGGGGCTCCCAGTGTTTCATGGCCCCGAAAGCCGCATCTCAGGCACGGCAGCCCAGCAATGTCAGTAGCCCCTTCTCGGCCCTGGAGCTCGGCTCCTCCCGGTCGGTGCCTTTGGCGGGTGAGGGCAGGGCATCCTTGCACAGCCTGCAGACACCCAGTGGGAGGCTCTGGGGCGGCGGTGTCCCGGTGCATCCTGGGGGACCCGCTGGCCATGGCGGCACATCCCGTCTGTGGTCTGTGTGCATGCGGGGGGCCTGTGGCCCCCAGGGTGCTGAGGGCAACTCCTGGTAAGTAAGCGGAGCATCCCACCTGGCCAGCTCTGGGCGCAAGGTGACAACTCCGCTGTCAACCCTGAGTTCAGTGGTGTTGGAGGCAGGGGTGCGGGCAAGGTCCCACCTGGGGGTGCCGCACCAGCTTGGGTCTGTGCGTTTGCACCTTTGGATGGAGGGGAAGGCCATGAGGTTAAGTGTTGTCGGGGCGGGGGGGTGGCAGGCGGGCTCAGTGGCTGGGGACTCCCAGGGCTTGGGACTTGGGTAGAGTGGGGCAAGTCCCGCCCCTCGCCCTCCTGGCTGGGCCCAGTCACTCCTTTCCGAGGCTCCGCTGGAGCCTTCCCAGTAGTGGGAGGGTTTGCGCGGGCAGGGTGTGCCCAGCACAGGCCTTGCGTGCCAGCCAAGCCAGTGCGGCCTCGCAGAGGACGGAGCCTCTCACTTGAGTGCTTGTGTCTAGGGGAATGACAAGACGGTAATTACAGGGGGCCGTGCAGTGGCCCGTCCAGCGGGGGCCCCGTGATGCTCCTCTGTCCGTAGTGGCACGTGGCTTTTGAGACACGTGCTCAGATGGGGTCTGGTCTTCATCTCTGGAGCAAGGCCTCGTAGCTGACGGAGAGTTCCGGAGTGCAGTGTGGAGGGGACGTGGGTTGGCGTCCTGGCTGAGTTGTGGAACCAGCTGGGGGAGCTGCTCCCCTCCCCCCCCAGCCCATCCTGCTCCTCCCCTGGGCCCGCGGCTCCTCACCCCCGGGAGGATCGGGCTGGCTTCATTTTCACCTCCCCCCTTCTTTCAGAACACAAATTCAGTGCCAGGTGGACCAAAGTCATGGGCACAGCTGAATGGAAAGCCAGCAGGACACGAAGGTGGTGAGTGTGGGCAGGTGGCCTTGGGCTGGGTGGGAGGGAGGGACAAGTGCCTTTTCGGGATGGTTCTGCCTGGGTCTAGGCAGCCCTTGGCTAAAGCTTTGTGGAATCTCCCACCAGAGTGAGCTGCTGCCCCGAGGGTGGGGGCGCTGCGTCCGCCAGGCCTGTTCGCTCTCTGGTTCCACTGAACGTTATCACCCTGACGTCCCAGCTGGGGGTGTGGGGAGGCTGGAGGCCGGCCCTGTCGCTCTGGACTCCTACTTCCTCTCCCCGGGGCTGCAAGGAGCAGGCGTGTTGTGGTGTGAGCTCTGGGCCTGGGCTTCTCCTTGAGCCAGGCCCTGGGGGTTGGGCTGCTTGCTCTTTGGGCGGTGATAGCAGAGCATTGGTGGCTTACCGGACGTGTCATGTCAGAGGTGTCTCCCGCAGAGGGGAGATGGGGGAGAGGAGGAGGAGGAGGTGAGAGGCCCAGGGCAGAGGGGAGGGCAGACCGCCCGACCCCCACCCTCCCAGCGCTTGGAGCCCTTCAGGCACAGGGGCCCAGGCTCATTGGGTGCTTCAGAGAGAGGCCAAAAGCCCAGGTTTTTCTACACAAGCCCTCCTGCTGATTTGCCACTGATAGCGCTTTGAGTATTTCTAGCACGTTGTGCAGACCAGACTGGGCGATGCCCCCACACAGGAAGGAGAGGCTGCGGGTGGGGGAGGCGGTTCACACTTGCTCTTCCCTGCATGCAGAGTGCCGGCTCCCCGCTCCGCGGCCCCTGCCGCCCCCTGGGCCTTCTGCGTGCCCCTGGTGGCCAAGGCTCCGCCAGCTGATTTCTGCAGCTTGCGTAGAGAAACGACGGGCGTGCTGCCCCCAGCCGTCCCCCTACCCAGCGCACGTGCCGCTTCGGGGGGGCAGTCCCTGTGTGGCTGGGGGCTCCGTCCCGACACCTCATCCCGAGTGATGTCAGGCTGCTGCGCAGGAGCTCAGGGCGGGAGGGAGCTTTATGGGTTCTCCAGTCTGTGGGGCGAGACCAGGGCGGGAGGGCAAGGGGGGCGGCGACCCGCATTTGTCCCCTGAAACTAGATCTTTAATGAGGCTTCACAAGGCGTACTCACTAGACCGTTTTAACAGCAGTCTTTGCTTTCTATGGCTTTTATTCGGTAGGTCAGGATTTTTTAAAGTAAATCACAGCATTAATATTTACTTAAAAAGAACTGCAGAAATTAAAAAAATACTAATTTGGCACAGCCCCTTGGTGGGCAGCTTGGCGCTGCCTATCAGAATACTAACGGGCACACTCTTTGACCTAGCATTTCCACTTGGCGGAAAATCTCCCCAGAGATGGTGCTTGCCGATGTGAGACCTGGCATACAGTCCGAAGATACTCATTGCAGAATTGTGGTAGGGGAGGATTGGAAGCAGTCACTTGAAGTGTCCATTAAATTTTGGTGCTTTAAAGAAATACTACTGGTCTCTAAAGGAGAAAAAAGCAGTCTTCCACGGATCTGGCAAGATCTCTAGGGTATATTCTTAAATGGAAAAAAGTTCAGAATAATATGTAGAGTATGTTACTACTCAAAAAAAAATTGGGGCAAGGGAACGTGTGCTGACAGAAAATGTGTGTGCATCAAAAAAAAATCTCCGGAAAGAAGCCTGAGTGAGGGGTGGGGGAAGCTGCCCGTCTTCTCTGCGTCAGAAGTAGGCAGGTGGGCACGCGGGCGGACGGGCGTCCGTCTGTACCTTTCTACGGCTTCTGATTTTTTTAAGCCATGTGATTGTATTTCCTATGGAAAATAAGATGTGATTTAGAAAATAGCTCCAAAACAACACAGCAAAACCTTCTGTAAACATGGTTGTTCGTTGGGAGGCAGCAGGGCCCAGGTGCCTGGAGGGAGGGACAGATGCGTCCTGGGTCCCTGCTGGGGCTGGTGGGGGGCGGGGGTGGAGCAGCCCCCTGGGTCCCCTTCCTGTGCTGCTGTCGTGAGTCCATGGTGCCAGCGGGGCTGTGGGCGCCTGGCGGTGTAGCCCACACCCAAGTTCACCACTGCAGTTCAGAAGGGCGCCTCCCGCTCGATGGACCGCTGCGTGGAGCGAGTGGTCTCTGGGGCTGTTGCCCCTGGGTCAGACCTGGGGGTGGGGGCCCTGACGGTGCGGATGGAGGCCGGGGGTCCGCGGGGCGGCTCCGTCTGGGACCTTAGAAGCAGAGCCCCGATGTTCCCGCCTCGGGCTCTCACGGCAGAGGTCTTGTGGCACACGGCATTGGTGGGGAGCGTTCCTGAGCGCAGAAACCTGAGGAGTGCCGCCGCTGCAGATTTTGAGTTCTTTATCCTTCTGGTCTGTGGAGGGGAAATTTAATTCACGCCTCGAGCAAGACTTGCCCGACTGCTGAGGCAGAAAACCGTACCGGGTTTGTTTTCAGGCTCCAGATCTGCCGGGTGTTCAAGGCGTACCTCTCACATGTCATCTTTGCCACTGATTTTTTAACCTGCCGAAGGGACCCTGCATCCACGTGCCCCTTCACAGAGCAGCGGCGCTCCTTTGTGACCCCAGGAGACCGCGTCACCCTGGCGGGCGTATCTGACCCTGGAACTTTCTGTCCAGCAGGGACGTGCTGCCTCACGCTTCTGCACCGATCCCAGCCGCTTCCGCAGAGTCCGCCTCGGCTCCCGGGTCTGCGTGGCAGTGGGGTGAAGGCTCTGTCGCCTAGGGAGCGAGGCGTCTGTTAGACGCTGGGCCGTGTGCTGTTACTGTGTTAAGTTTAGATGGTGCTGGGCATCTGGTCCAGACAAAAGCACCAAATCCCACCCGGGACCATAGAGTGCACCTACTAATAGTATCTTATTTGTCCACAATAGCTCGGAGGTTCCCGGCGCTAAGTGCTGGGAGGGGCCCCTGCGGAGTAAGGAGGGCGGCTTCTTTCGGGCCTGTGGCGTTGGGGACCGGCTGGGGGAGCAAGGAAGGAATTGAACCCAAGGTGGCAGGAGTAACATGCCTGGTACCCGTGAGGCTGGAACGAGGGGGCGGGCCTCTCTGTGGGCATTGCCGCCACGTGAGAGCAGTTGGCCTCCCTGGGCTGGTTTCCCTGAGGACTGTGCTCGTCTGTCCTTGGGGGCCACCAGGAGGGCCTGCCTGCTTTCTCCCGGCAGCGGGAAGGATCCAGGCCGGAGCGGCTATGCTGTCCATCCCTCGCCCTTCGCAACCAGCTTGCACAGGTTAGCTGCGTCCGGCCTCTTTGTCACCTTGGGGCCTCCGGTGCCACCCGGCCAGCACATGGTGCCAGTGCAGACGGCGCACTTAACAGGAGCCCACGCCAGGGCGGTGAGGCTTCCGACTGGGGGAGCGGCGGACGCGGAGGACCGTCGGCGCCCGTCTTGCTCCCTAACGGAGTCTTTCTGGTTTTCTTGACAGGTTTAAGGGGCTCAAGCCGACTGTTATCCTTCTCTCCCGAGGAATTTCCGACGCTGAAAGCAGCTGGAGGGCAGGACAAGGCTGGCAAAGAAAGGGGCGTCTTAGATCTGTCGTATGGGCCAGGACCAAGCCTCCGCCCTCAGAGTGAGTGAGCTGTGGGGACAGCGGGGCCGCCCTTTGTCTTCCTGCCCCTCTGCCTCTTAGAAGCATGTGTGTCCTCACCAGGCTGAGGCTTCCGGGGCCCAGGCTCCCCGCCTGGAAAGCGCAGCTGCTGACCCTTCATCTGCTCCCTGTCTCTGTGGCACTTGGTCCCCAGGCTGGTCCGGAGGTCACTGCTCTCTCGTCCTTTGGGATGGGCCAGGCCTGTCTGCTCCCCCCGCTGTCATCAGACAGGAGTTCTGCTCTGCTCGGGTGGGCCTGGCACAGACAGACCAAGGGCCTGTTAACTCTGTCCCTGATTTAGGAGCTTGTTTTCTAAGCCAGCGGTTCCTAAACCTAGCCGAAGCCTGCAGCATCCTTTGGGGAGTTTGTGAAAAAGGCTGGTTCCCAGCCCTCCTCCATCCTCAGCCAAATTAGAATCTCTATTTTTTTTTAAGTTTATTTATTTTGAGAGGGATCACATCCTTGGGGGAGGGGCAGAGAGAGAGGGAGGGCTCCGCGCTGTCAGCACAGAGACCGACAGGGCTTGAACCCCTGAGCCATGAGACCGTGACCTGAGCTGAAACCACGAGGCAGACACTTAGCCGACTGAACCACCCAGGCGCCCGGAGAATCTGTATTTTTTAACATGTCCCCTGGGATTGTTTTGTAACCAGCTGAGGATTTCTTTCCACAGTCTCCTCATCTGGGGTTTAGCCAGGGAGTTGGCAGGGTTATAGCAGTGCCTGTAGGTAGTATTTTTTTTTTTTTTTTTATTAGTGGCCTTGAGTAGTTAGAGGTTAAGGTTTTTTTAGGATTGAGATTTTCCATCTGTTCTAAGCAAGGATTGTGAAATGGCTCTTCATGTTTTTTGTTCGTTTGGGGTGGGTGGTAGGGGGAGGGCTTGGTCAGGTCTTGAAATTGGAGGGACTTTTGTCCGCTTGACTGGATCAATCCCCAAGGTTCCCTGCTGTTAGAATCGACACCCTGTAAAGGGAAAGGTCACAAGGTAGCTCTTGAACGGAGCACGATGCCTTTCCAGGGGCCTGTGGTGTGTCACTCGGTCTGCTCCAAATATGTAACCAAATTCTCAGGCTAAGAGCTATCGCTTTGTGGGATGAAGGGGAACTGCTTTGTAGGACTACCAAAAGTTAGACCTAGAAGAAGCTTCTGGAATCAGTTCCATCTCTTCATTTGAGAAGACGAAGAAGCAGGTGTGGCCAGAGCAGTGGCGGTAGGGGCTTACCCAGGATCACACTCCAAGTGGTTGACTTGCTGGGAGCTGCCCCTGATTTTGTGTCTCCTGGGCTGTGTCTCTTTCTCTTGACGGTCAAGTCCTCCGAGACTTCATGCTTCCACATACACTGAAAAGGGGCGGGCTGATCTGATTTCTTGTTGGCCTGTAATCCCCCCAGGCCTTGCTGTATTTGGCAGTGGGAAACGTCTTAAAAAGATCCATAGTTGGAAGGTTTCAATCTGTGACCTGCAGGAGAGCCCTGTGGGCCAGAGCAGGAGTGAGTGGGGTGAAGGCCTGGTGTGTAGGGCCCCAGACCCTCCCATGCCCCCACTTGGAGGGCGAGGGGCTCTGCTTTATCTTAGGACCTGGGGAGTCTTTCTGACTAGAGAGGTCACCGTGAATAAGTGTTGAAACAGGTCAGGACTTACTTTGGCTTTAAGGATTTTAATTTTAAGTAATCACTGCGCCCAGTGTGGGGCTCAGACTCAGAGCCCTGAGATCAAGAGTTGCACCCTCCTCCAGCCAGGCGCCTAGGACTTACTCCAGCTTCAGTGTGAAGGGCAGTGCTGATCCTGACGGGTCAGTGATTGTGGGAGAAACGACCCAGTGCTGTTTCCACCGGGCAGTCCTGATTTCTTTGGGGCGTTCCATCTGCCGGTGTATGTGGGTTCTGTTAATCGGTAAAGACCATGTCTTGCTCACACCCGCCTTCTCTCGTGTTTCTCCCTACAACCGACTTCCCGCAGCAAGTTCACGCTCCTCGGCCAGGTGTCCGTCCTGCACCTCCCGTGACAGATTCGACCACCTGACCCGATGCTGCACTTCTGGGGTTTTTGTTTTTGGTGAATGAGGGGGTCCCTTGACCTTCAGAGCCTCATACAATCCCTCCTCCCCCCCTCCTCTTTCCTTTCCCCTTTTGCCCCCTTTCGATTTCCAGATGTGACAAGCTGGAGGGAGGGCGGTGGGCGAAACATAATTTCTGCCACGTCTCTGAGCGCCTCCCCCCCCGAGCTGGGCAGCAGGAACTCGAGTGCGGGAGACGGAGCCCCCTCCTCGGCGTGTACCGGCGACTCTAAGGACCCCTCTCTGCGCCCGGCTCAGCCTGTCCGAAAAGGGGCTTCACAGTTCACGGGAAATGTATACCACCCACCTACATACCATGACATGCTTCCTGCTTTTGTAAGTTTTTCAGAGTGTGCATATTTCCCCCCCATGAATTCAGATTGCTCGCGAGGGCGGAACCTACTCCAGGCTGCCGAGTGTCCACCTCGGCTCTCCCTGCCGGTGTCTTGGCCCTCATAGTCCCTGCCTTGGAAGTGCCTGTCACTTGTGCGTTTTCTCTCCCCTTGTCAAGTCTCAAGGTTCCTTGGGCTTCTTTCCCTGGTGATGTGGATGTTATTTCAGCCTTGGTTCTTTAGAGAGACGAGAGGCAGGCCTCGCCCTAGACGCCACGAGTCCCCAGGTTTACTTCCTGACGGCAGGAGAGATGGAGGGGATGGTGGTAGGATTAACTGGGAAGTTCCAAGACGTGCCTGCCTCTTGTTTCCCGTTTTCCATTTTTCCAAAACAAAATGTCGAACGCAAGTGGAACTTCCGAGGTGAGCCATTCCCGGAAAACCCTGTTCATTGATGTTATGTTTCAGATGTGCTCGCCGCAGCCGTCGGAGAGCCAGGGTGCCGTGGAGCGGGGACCTTTCCCCCTCCCCCAGCTCCGCCTCGAGCCCCGGGTCCCTTTTAGACAGTTCCAGATGAATGACCAAGATGGGTAAGGCTGCTGCATGAACCGTCACGCGTGTAGAGACTGCCCCTGGCGGGGCTCCCGCACGGCTTCCTGGGCTGATGTGTGGAGCCCCGGGGGGCGGGGGGCGGGGGTCTGCGGCTAGACGGGGCTGGGTGGTGGCAGAGTTGGAAGTTTCGGGGCGTGTTAGTGCGGCTGCGCCAGGCGTTAGCGCTGAGCATGTAAAACTGCGGAAGGGGGCACAACTCCCTGGGACCTGTTCTTTCCGTATAGGTTTCTTTTATTTTCTCATTATTGTTTTCTTTAAAAATTTTTTAAGTTTCTTCACTCATTTTGAGAGAGACAGAGACTGTGCGAGTGGAGGAGGGGTAGAGAGAGGGAGACGCGGTCCCCAGCAGGCTCCGCGCTGCCAGCACAGAGGCTGACGTGGGGCTTGAACTCACAAAACCGAGAGAGCATGCCCTGACCCGAAAGCAAGAATTGGACGCTTAACCCGCTGAGCCACCCAGGCACCCCCCACCCCTTTATAGTGTTTTGTTTTTGCTAAAGGAGAGGATTTAAATATTAAATGCAACCGTGAACCTTTGCCATGTTGGACTTATTTTGGGAAAAGTATTGGCTTTTGCTTCCATCTGCGTACTTGACACGAGGCCAGATCTTTACTCTTCTCGCCCTCGTCAGGAAAGAAAGCAGGCTGGGAACGGCGCGGCCCATCCGCCCGCTGCGGCAGCTGGTGGGGCGGGCGCCGCGGCCCACGATCATCAACGCCGAGAACCTGAAGGGCCTGGACGACCTGGACGCCGACGCCGACGCCGGCTGGGCAGGTGGGCTGTGGGGCTGTCGGGCCGGGGCCGCCTCTGCTTGCCCGGGCTGCAGGCCCCGGCCGCGAGCCGCGCGGTGACTTGCTCACCGAGCACCGTCTTCCCTCGTGTTCCGTCTTGATCCCAGACCCATGGGAGATTTCGTGAACTTGCCAAAAAGACCTCCTGGAATGGGGAAATGAAAGAGGACCGTGAGCAGGGTGATGCGCCCCCAGCTGTGCCTCGCCTGCTTCAAGTACCGTGCCCCATCTGCCAGCCTGGTGGTTTTCTCTCAGATTGTTTTTTTTGCGCTCACGTACAAGTTAACTGCCCTGAGCGGTGCCCATTTGAACGGTGCGGTTTTGACCAGTGGATACACGTGTGCCGGCGGGTCCCCCACCCCGCCAGCCCGCCTGCCCCGGCTCCACCTGGGGCCTCCCCTCTGCTGAGGGGCGTTCCCTTCTGAGCAGTACGCCCGTGGTTCTCTGCAGTCAGCACCCAGGAGTGGGCCCGGCAGGTCAGAGGGGAGGTGCGTGTGGGGCCTGGGCGACCCCCCGGAACCTGCTCCGCGTGGCCGTGGGGAGAGTGGGGTCCCTGCGACCTCACGGCACTGCCACGTGATTAGTCTAATCTTAGCCATTCCCGTGGGTGTGTCGTGGTGTCTCCTCGTGCTTTTCATTTGCATTTTGCTGATGACTAATGATGATGAACGAATTTTCTTGTGTTATTTGGCTCCGGGTGTATTTTCTTTTTCCTGTTTGAGCGGTGGGTTACAGGCAGCCCTGGGTACGAGTGCTTGGCTACTTACGTCTTTACGAGTAACTTTCTAACCCATGAACGCTGGTTCACTTCTTTAGCACTGTTTTGATGAGCAGTTTTTTTATTTCGATGAAGGTTAATTTGTGTTTGTGTGTGTGTTTTTTTTATGGTTATTTCTTTTGTGTCCTGTCTGAAAATCTTTCTCTCTCCTTGACAGCAAAGATATCCCCTTACTTTCTAGGGTCTCAGCTCTTGGTTTTGGGGCTCTGATTGACGTTGAATTAACTTTTGTGCCTACGCGAGGAGTTGAGGCTCGCTTTAGTCCATAAGGGCGTCCGGGTCCGCGCCGCTGGTTGGGAGGACTTTCCTCCGCCTGTTGAGTTGCTCTGGCGCGTTCGCCAAAAGTCAGCTGACCAGATACGTGTGTGGGTCTGTTTCTGGGCCCTGTTTGTGTCCTCCGTGTAATGATTCATTCAGGCCACCACCAGGCTGTCCCTCTGGTCAGTCGTAGAGTCCAGGTAGTGGCAGCTTCCTGGCCTTGTTCCTTTCTCGATTATTTGACTATAAGGTCTTTTCATTCCCATATAGATTTAGGATTAACTGTTGGTATGTACAAAACGCCTGAAGGCATCTTGGGTGGGACTGTGTTAAATGTGTTTCTGGGTAAATGATACCTTGAATCTTGCTCCCGGGAACTTGGGTGAATCTCCGACTTCCCTGAGCTCTGTCTCAGTTTCCACTGTGGGTGTCTTGACCACTTGTTGAGTTTATTCCTAAGTGTATGCTGTTTGGATGCTGCTGTAAATAGCGTTGACTTTTTTTTTCACGGTGTAGTTTATTTTTTATGTTTGGTGTTCTGTAGATAATAGTTGATTTTTGCTTGTGGACTTGTTCTAGGCACTTCGCTGAGTACGCTCGTTAGTTTCACTAGTTTTAATTTCTTAGAATTTCTGAGATTTTTTTTTTTTTTAGAGGGAAAGAGCAAGAGAAGTGCACACACGTGCACAAGTGAGGAAGGAGGAGAGGGAGGGAGAGAATCCCAGGCGGGCCAGTGCGGAGCCCACGAGGGGCTCGGGGTCCCCGCCACCTGAACTGAAATCAAGACTCGGACGCTTAAACTGACTGAGCCGCCCAGACGCCCTGATTCCTTAGAATTTTCTACATAAGCCATCATGTTGCCTCTAAATAGGGATGGTTTTATGTTTCCTTTTCAGATTATGTGCCTTTTATTTCTTTTTTAAAGCCTTTTTAAAAAAATGTTTAATTTTGAGAAAGAGAAAGTACAAGTAGGAAAGGGGCAGAGAGAGAGGGAAATACAGAATCTGAAGCAGCTTCGGGCTCTGAGCTGTCAGGACAGGGCCTGATACGGGGCTCGAACCCACGAAGCGTGAGATCATGCCCTGAGCCGACGTCGGACTCTTCACTGGCTGACCTACCCAGGCGCCCCGAATCTTTATTTCTTGCCTGAATGCTGCTGCGTGGTACTTCCAGTACAGGACTGTGTTCAAGTTCTTTGTTCCTGATCTTGGGGAGAAAACGTTTCGTGTTTCACCATTAAATCTGATGTCAGCTGTAGGGTGTAGGGTGTTCTTTATCAGATTGAGGGGTTTCCTTATATTTCTAGCTTGCTGAATGTTTTCTGAATCACAAATGGGTATTGAATTTTGTTAAATAACTTTTCCTGTTCTGTGATCATAAGATTTTTATCCTTTATTTTGGTAATCTGGTGGCTTGCATAGATTTCTTTTTCTTTTTTACTGGAGAGTGTGGATGAATGGGGAAGAGGGGCAGAAGGAGAGAGAATATTCCCAGCAGCATCCAGGCTCAAGTGTTGAGTCTGATGCTGGGCCCAGTCCCACGACCCTGGGATCATGACCTGAGCCGAAATTAAGAATTGGACACTCAACTGACTGAGCTACCCAGACAGCCCACACCAGTGCATTTTTTTAATGTTAAACCAACCTTGCCTTCCTAGAATTAGCTCCACCTTTTGGTATTCCTAGATTCGATGTGCTGATGTTTTATTAAGGTTCTTGGCCTCTATGTCCATGGTGAATATTGGTCTCTTTTTAAAGTATCTTTGTTGGGCTCATAAGATGAGTTGGAAAATGTTCTGTCTCTACTTTCTGGAAGTGTTTCTGTAAGTTTGGTATTATTTCTCCCATGAGTGCCTGAGAGACTTCACCAGTGAAATAATGTGGCCCTGGTATTTTCTTTGTGGCGACATTTGTAAAAGTAAGTTTAAGCTGTTGTGATTTCCTTTGTTGTTTTGTGTCAGTATTTGGTAAGTTGTGTTTTTGAAGGGACTGGTTTGTTTCTTGTGCTTGGATTTATTGGTATAAAGTTGTTGATAGTAACTCCTTTTCCTTTTGATGTCTGTAGGCTCTGTAGTGATGGACCTCTTTCATTCCCAGTAATCGGAGAATTTGTATTGTTCTTTTTCTTTCTTCTGCCAAGGACTTATTGGTTTCATTAATCTTTCACTAAGAGGCAGTTTGGAGCTTTAATTTTCCCCATTGTTGGATTGTTTTTTATTTCATTTTATCTGTTCATTTTAATTATTGGGGCTGTCTAGATTTCTCATTTAATTCCATTATAGTCAGAGAGCAGACACTGTATGATTTCAGTTCTTTTCAGCTTACTGAGACTTGTTTTATGATCAGGACATGATATTTCTTCATCAGTATTCCAAGTGCATTTCAGAAGAATGTGTAATCTATGGCTGTTGGTTATTACGTCTGTAAATCTCAGTTTGGTCCCTATCAAGGCTGTGGAAGTGTCTTTCCCATCTTACATAGTACCTGATAGGTTTGTCTTCTCCTCTCCGCTACTGAAAATGAAGCATTAACTTCTGCACTGTGACTGTGGACTTGTCTGCCTCTCCCTTTACTTCTCTCAGTTTCTGGCTCATTGATTTCAAAGCTATTATTAGGCATATGCACATTCACAGTCTTTATGAGTGACACATTGACCCTTGGTATTATTTTCAGATGTCCTTTGTCACCGGAAGTGCTTCTGGGAGCCTGTCTTGTCCCACGTTACTATTATTGTTCTAGTGTAAACGTGTCTTTTTTCTTTAATCTCTTGGCTTTCCACCCATTTGTGTGTGTGTGTCAACTGTTGATCTAGATAGCATATAGTTGTCCTTGGTTTTTCATCAAGTCTGCTTTGTAATTGTATTGGACTTTTTGCCTTTTTTCAAAGATAGAGCACATAAAACAAATTTCATATGCCATAAAAGGTACCCTTTTGAAGTCTGCAATTCAGTGATGTTTAGTATATTGACAAGTTTGTGCAGCCGTTTCCACTGTCTGTTTTGAGAACACTTCCATCACCCACAGATCACTCTTCCCCCAGCCCCGCACATGGCCCCTGGTGACCACTGAGCTACTTTCTGTCTCTGTGGTTTACTTGTTCTGGGCATTTCATACAAATGGAAGCGTACTATATAGGATGTGGCCTTTCATGTCTGGCGTCTCTCGCTGAACCTGTTTTCCAGGGTTCATCTAGCTGAGGGGGTGTGTCTGCATTCATTTGTATGGTCAAAGCGCTGTTCCCACATTGTGTGTGCCCACTTGTCAGCTGATGGGCACTTCCTGCCCCTGAGCTGCTCGGGAGTGCCCCAGGGCCCAGCAGCAGCTCACACATCCCACCGGCCGAGTCTCTGTGCTGCCGGATCGGGTTCCTGTCTTGTTTGGCCTGCCTTCGCTCTCTCTGCTGTACTTCCAAATCCATTTATCAAATAATACTCTGTCCAGGTTTAAGAACTGTTATCTGACCTGGCTGCTTGCTGTCCCCGGAAGCCAGAGGTGTCCCTCACTTTATCTGCAGTGTCTGGCTGGGTGGCCCTCCTCCTCAGTTGGGCCGGGACAAGCCCCGACCGGAGGAACCCCTCCCCCCCAGTGTGGCACGCTGAGCACGGCTGAGCCTTGGCTTGCTCGTTCTCCCTGGCCCTCCCCCGCTGCAGGCCTGCACGAGGAGGTGGACTACTCCGAGAAACTGAAGTTCAGTGATGATGAAGAGGAGGAGGAAGTTGGGAAGGACGGCAGGCCCAAGTGGTAAGGATGCCCCCCCAGCCCTGCCCACGGCTTGATCGCAGCCGGAGGCACGCGCGTCGGTGCCGGGCACGGTGCCAGGTGCATTGCCTGGTCGCCCCGGCAGCCTCACCGGGGCGGATTTGGTTTCCATTCTGTGGATGGGACAGCAGGGCGGGACGGAGCCAGGGTGTGTGCCCCGGCACGGTTGGCTGGCGGGCCGGCCGCGTCCTTGCGGTTTTAACCACCGTGCCAGTGTAGACCGGAGCGAGTGTGTGCACCCCGTGTTCTGCAGGTGACTTCTGTGGGTGGGGTGCCCAGAAAGGCTACTCTGGCCACGCAGGAGCTGACTCTCGGACTCCAGGGCTGTGCATGCCGGAGCGCGTCAGGGATCAGCAGGGGACGCCAGATTCCTGGAGCTTTCTCGGCCCCTTCAGTCGTCTCCTGTCTAGATCGTTTCATTGCCTTCATTTCACTTGATGACGCCTTTTGGAGAATACTTGATTGTAGTCTGGTGCCTCTAGTTTTTGTTCTAATATCAGTAGAATGATTGGCCAGGACATCCTTATTTTCATTTATTTATTCAAGTTTTATTTGTTTTGAGAGAGAGCATGAGCAAGGGAGGGGCAGAGCAAGGGAGAGGAAAGGGAGAGAGGGAGAATCCCAAGTGAGCTCTACACGGTCAGCATGGAGCCTGATGTCGGGCTCGAACTCACAAACTGTGAGATCATGACCTGAGCCGGAACCAGGAGTTGGCTGCTTAGCTGACTGAGCCCCCAGGGGCCCTGCTTTTATTATTTATTCATTAAAAAATTTTTTAAATGTTATATTTGAGAGAGACAGACAGCATGAGAGAGGGAGGCACAGAGGAAGAGAGGGAGACACAGAATCGGAAGCAGGCTCCAGGCTCTGAGCTGTCAGCACAGAGCCCAACATGGGGCTTCAAGTCACGAACCGTGAGCTCCCGACTTGAGCTGATGTCAGACGCCCAGCCTACTGAACCACCCAGGCGCCCCTTGATGGTTTCCCTTTTGTCCATTTTATTGTCCACAACTGTTTACAGAGCTAAGTCTACGAGTTTTTTTTTTTTTTTTTTTTTGGTTATTCCATGGTCCTCACCTCAGAGCCCTCTGGCAGGAGCTGGCAATGACCTAGTTAACTAATTAATGGAGGCTTCTCTAATTTGTTTTAATGCTGTGTGATTTTAACCGAAGTTTTGGATGCACTTGGGAAATACCAATTCTTGGAACACTAAGCTCAGAAGGCATTGTGAGCAAGAATTTACATCAAAGCAAAGACCTAAAGTTTTACAGACTTCTGGAAGAGCAGGACACTCTGTTCCTTGTCTCTTTCAGTTGATCTGAACTGAATATTCAGCCGAAGGAGTTAGGCATGGGTCTGGACACAGCTCTGCTGCTGACCGTGACCGAGCGCGTCTCTGGTGGAGGGACCCGCAAACCCTCCCCCACCCCTACCCCGCTGAATCCGACCTTGTCGCGGTGTTCTTTGAGTGGCTTGTGAGTCTCCTCCTCCAAGCTCCCAGGGCCTCCTTCCGTCTCGCCTCCCCCTGTGACGGGCTCCTGCCCCTTCCCTGGGTCCACCCCTTCCTGCTCGCTGTCTCGGGGCCACCAGCACCACATCCTTTCTCTCTGGACCACGCAGGGGCCGGCCGGCTCGCTGCCTTCCTTCACACTGCACCCACGTCATCTTTCCTGCTGGGTCCGGAGCCTCGTGCGGTTTCTGAGCCTCTCAGGGTGAAGTCGGGGCGCTGGCCCCGGCTGCCCTGCTGGCATCTCCCCTCCACCCTCCTCACGCGTGTGTGCGGGGACACATGCAGAGTGCACGCACTGGCCACACTGCCTCCCCGCTTTCCTCAGAACTCCTCCATCGGTGCCGGGCACTTGTTTTGCATAAAAGAGGTGCTCGGTCCGAGCACACGGGTGTCCCCGGCCCCTTTGTTTCCCCTGCAGCAGGTGAAGGTGAGCGCGGGCCAGGTCTCCGTTCCCTTGGAGCCTCCGTTTGGAGCCGCTCTCCTTTCGTGTCTGCTTGCCTTCCTCCTCGTGGTCTCTGTATTGGCATCATTCAGGGCACCGTCTTTTGCCGTTTTGAGGAAAATAGATTGAGCCCGTCCTTTATGCAAAGCCCAGGGAAGGAGCCCTAGGATGGACCTTCCTGTGGGATCGTAGGTTCCCGTCTACTCCGTCCGCCTGGGAAGACAAATCCCCAGCCCCTCAGACTCCGTTTCCAACCCTTTAAAATGGGGGTGAGGGCTTGTATTCCCGTAAACCAAGTTCTGGGCGTGAGGCATTCTGCCCAGAGCTTTGCGAGGAAGAGGGACTCGGTCAATGTCCGTGCCGGATTTTGGTGTCCTGTCAGCCGTGGGGGGCTGGCTGGGTCTGTCGGAGGGAAGGACAGTGGTACGTGGGCCGCTGGCGTGGGAGCTCCCGCGCTGCGACGCGTAGGGTCAGACCACACTCACACTCGCTGCGGTCTGTCCTAGGGGCAGCCGGGACCCCCGGCGGCAGCGGCAGCTGTCCATGAGTGCCGCGGACAGCGCTGAGGCTAAGCGTCCCCAGGAGGAGGGAAAGGACTGGGGCGAAGCAGTGGGTGTGGCCCGTGTCGTCCGGAAAGTGCCAGAACCTCAGCCACCTTCTAGGAAGCTTCACAGCTGGGTGTCCGGCCCAGACTACCAGGTACCGTGGGCGCGGGCAGGGTTCCGTGCATGGGGTTAGCTGGGGGGCGCACACGCATACATAAAAGTCCTAGGTGGACGTTTCTTTCTTGTTTTAATGAAAAAATTTTTCTTTTAAGATCTTGAAACAGTTACAAACTTACAGAAAAGTAGGAAGCGCGTGCGAAGGATATTTTCCTCTGAATTGTCAGTAGAGTAAGTTGCCAAGCCGACCAGGCCCTGTCACGGCAGAACACGTTGGTGTCTATTTTCTACCTCAGTCAGAACCAGGAAGTTACTGCCCTCTGATCCTCAGACCCTGTCCGTCTTGTGCCACTTGTCCCACTGACTGTTCCGGAAGAGCCCGGTTCAGAGTCACATGCCGCCTTCAGTCTAAGATAGCCCCTCAGCCTTCCTTAACTTCCGTGGCTTGGGCACCTGCAGGCCAGTAATCTTGTAGAACGCACCTCGCGTGCCGTTTATCTGGTGCTTCCTCACGATTAGGTTCCAGGTTTCTGTTTTTGCCAGAATCTCTCAGAAATGACACTGGCTCTTCCTGCATCCCGCCAGGTAACAGTGATTCTGCTCTGGCCACCCGCTGACATCCTTCCCTCTGATCTCTTGACCAAGGTCATGATGTCTGCCTGACTTCACGTTGTGGGGCTTCTCTCTTCCACATTCGTAGTTGATAATTTTGTGGGGAGATATTTGAGACTGAGTATCCTGTTTCTCATAAAACTTCGAATTTATTAAAATTTCTTAGATATTTATTTATTATTTTTGAGAGGGAGACAGTGCGAGCATGGGAGGAGCAGAGAGAGAGGGAGACACAGGATTGGAAGCAGGCTCCAGGCTCCGATCTGTCAGCACCGAGCCCGATGTGGGGCTTGAACTCACAGATCGCGAGCTCCTGACCTGAGCCGAAGCCGGATGCTCAACCGACTGAGCCCCCCAGGCGCCCCTCACATTTATTGATCTGCATCACTGGGTTATAATCTGTTCCTCTCATTGTTTGGTTTGAAGCCCCGAGTCTTTCTGACCTGGTTGTCGGGAGCCTCCTCAGCTGGCGTCTGTCCTTCTACGTCTCCGTCCTTAATGAACAAAATTCCTAGCTTTCTGAGAAGACAAGCTTTTTTTTTTCCCCACCTTTTTTTCTTTAAAAAATTTTTTTGTTTCAAGTAAGCTTTATTTACACCCATTGTGGGGCTTGAACTCATGACCCTGAGATCAAGAGTTGCCCATTCTACTGCCTGAGCCAGCCAGGCCCGCAGGGGAAGCTGTTCCAAGCTCATCTTGTCCTTCCCCGCCTTGGTCTGGAATCGGCCCTTGGGATAGTTAGACACCAGTGTGTGGTCACCAGGGGTGCCCACTGCTCCTGGGCCCTCTGGGTGGACAGAGTGAGGGTGTGTGTGTGTGTGTACGTGTGTACGTACGCACGCACACGTACACACACGTCTGTGTCTTTATTACTCCTGTGTCAGTGCGGAGGACCATGAGTTTGCGGTCCAGCCCGGTGCTCTCCCACTGCGTGCCTGTAAGTCGTCTCTCCAGCAGGGGGCATCTGTTACGTTGTCCCCGGTCTTCACCGTCCCCCTGTGTCCCTTGTTAAGATGCCTCACTCCCTCACTCAGCCGCCAGTGTCGGTCCCCCCACTCCCAGCCCCATGGGGGCCCTGAGTCTCCCCGCTGGGCCCTGCTCCTTGTGAGTGCCCTCCTCCCCCAGTGTGGTGCGGCTCTCACTCCCACACCAGCCCCGTCTCCACTTGGACACCCTTCTCTCCCTGCCTGGGCTCTGCCCACCTGCTCCTCACCACCGTGGGTCCCTGGAGCCAGACACGCCACACCCCACGACTCCATGACTTCGGGACTGAATTGTGCAGGAGGCGCAGGGGTGGGTGGGAGAGGCATTGATTTAAAGATATTTGGCAGAAAAGAACAAACTTGCCTTTTTTTTTTTTTTTTTTTTTTGGAGAGAGAGAGAGAGAGAGAGAGAGAGAGAGAGCTCTCGAGCAGTGGAGGGGCAGAGGGGCAGAGAGAGAGAAATCTTAAGCAGGCCCAGTGTGGAGCCCAACTAGGTCAATCTCACAACTGTGAGATCATGACCTGGGCTGAAATCAAGAGTCGGACGCTTGACTGAGCCACCCAGGCTCCCCAAACTTGCCACTTTTCATGCTGTTTGCCATTTAAGAGACTCTGGTTCCATGTCTTATAAAATGAAAATACGTTTATCTTCAGGTTTTTACATTTTTTAATTATTATTATTTTATTATTATTATTATTTCGTGGAGAACCAGGTACTGTGCTAGGTACAAGGGAAACAAAACTGAAAGAAAACTGGCACAGAGCTAGTGCACCTGGCTGACTCAGTTAAGCATCTGACTCTTGATTTTGACTCGGGTCATGATCTCACAGGTTCATGAGATCAAGCCCCGTGTTGGGCTTTGGGCTGACAGGGCAGAGCCTGCTTGAGATTGTTTCTCTCTTAACCGGCGCCCCCCCCCCCCCAATAAATAAACATTAAGAAAAAAGTGACACAGAACTATTCTTGAAATTAGTCCAAATTTCATTCATATATTTAGGGTGGGTCAATATGCAAAGAAGATTAAAAAAATTTTTTTTGTTTTTACTTTTTATTTATATTTGAGAGACAGAGTGTGAATAGGGGAGGATCAGAGAGAAAGGGAGACACAGAATCTGAAGCAGGTTCCAGGCTCTGCGCCAGCTGTCAGCACAGAGCCCGACATGGGGCTCGAACCCACGAACTGTGAAATCATGACCTGAGCTGAAGCCAGATGCTTAACCAACTGAGCCACCCAGGCGCTCCTCATTTTTTTTTGAAGTTTTATTTATTATCGAGACAGAGAGAAACAGCATGAGCAGGGGAGGGTCAGAGAGGGAGGGAGCAGAATCTAAAGGAGGCTCCAGGCTCCAAGCCGTCAGCACAGAGCCTTATGCGGGGCTCAAGAACTGTGAGATCGTGACCTGAGCCGAAGTTGGCCGGTTAACCAGTGGAGCCACCCAGGTGCCCTAGAAGATTTCATTTTGATCTGCTCTTAAGAACACTGTGAATTAACTGAGTCAAGAAAGAAAAAATATAATCGTATGCATTCAGATTTCTGAAAAGTTCAAATATTTTGCAGAGCGTGGCATCTGTGCGATGGTAGCTAACGTTAGGGCAGTGCAGAGGGCACGGTGGAAGTCTCGATGGGGGCATCGGGCGGTGCCCGCTCCTCCCTGGGAGCCCCAGGGGCGAGGCGGGTGATGGTGAAGGCTCCGTGGCACCGCTGTGGCCAGTGCTCGAGAGTCCGGACAGGGCTGGTCAGGGGCGACGTGAAGGGAACGTGGGCACCTCGGCCCCAGTCGGGTCGTGTGAGCACTCTCTCCCGCCTCCAGCTGGAGGTCCCCGGGCTTTGACCATCGTCCCTGTTGTCTGAGGAGAAGTCCGCTTTCAGGCGGAACGTCCTTAACTGCGGTAGCCGTGCTGCCCCGCGCTTGTGTGCAGGGCTCGGGCGCGTCCCCCAGAAGGCCCAGACCTTGGGAGTGTGTTTCAGGACTCGTGACGGATCTGTGTGGTGGCGGCACCAGGCAGGCTGTGTCGTGATGGTCCCCTCGCCAGAGTCCCCGTGGCCGGGGGCCCGCTGGGTGCTGCTGGGTGGTCTTCGTGCTCCCTGCAGATCAGGGAGAGACGTGCCCAGGGTGGAGTCGGCTTCCCAGGGTGGCCGTCCAGTAGTCAGTGGCCAGCGAGCCACTCGGAAGGGGGTGAAGTCGCCAGGAGAGGTGTTTTTAGATGAAGCGTCACTTTGTAACCATTCCTTGGACTGTGCCTTAGTTTCTCCTACCTCCTTATTCCCAGAGACATCTGTATTTTTACGGGGGAACAGTAGACCCGTTTGGCCACTCGGGATGGGCGTGTGCCCCCTGCTCCCACTCCCGCTAGCCGAGGGGGCCCTGATCCGGTGTGCCCCTTAGTGGTGGGGGCGGCCGGGTGCCGTTCCCTGGGCGGGCCTTCCCTGCACACCCACCGTCCCGAGGGCCTCCTCTCCCCAGCTCACACGTGGGGAGCTAAGGGAGGGAGGGCTGGCTCTCGCCGCCACCTCACTGCCAGTTAGGAAAGGGCCAGGCGGGTTGGAAGCCCAGGTCACCGAGCGCACGAGCGCCGCCCCTCTAGGTGCCCAGGGGTCTGGGGAAGGAGACCGATCCCATGGTGGGGCCCCCGTCTCCTGGGTTTGGGGCCCGCAGTTTCCTCAGACTCGGTTCTCTTGGCAGAAGTCGTCACTGGGCAGCGTGTTCCGGCAGCAGTCGGTGGAGGACAAAGAGGACAAGCCACCCCCACGGCAGAAGTTTGTGCAGTCAGAGATGTCCGAGGCCGTGGAGCGAGCCCGCAGGCGCCGGGAGGAGGAGGAGCGGCGAGCCCGGGAGGAGCGGCTGGCCGCCTGCGCCGCCAAGCTCAAGCAGCTGGACCAGAAGTGCAAGCAGGCCCAGAAGGCGGGCGAGGCCCCGAAGCCGGCGGAGAAGGAGGTGCCCCGGTCCCCGGGCACCGAGAAGGTGCCCCCACAGGAGAACGGCCCTGCTGCCCGCAAAGGTGGGTGCTGGGCCCCCGGACTGGACCCCGTGGGCTGTCCGCGCCGCCCTGCCTTCCTAGCTCCGCCCATGGTCGTTCTTTCGGCCCGGGTTCACATCCTGTTTCAGGTTCTCGAACCGGCCGGCTACGGCCCCTCACCTCCCTGGTGCCTGTTTCCTCACCTGTAAAATGGGCCGGGATTAGCGTACCCTTCCCCACACGTGGGGATCGCGCACAGAAGGCGCCTTGTGCCACTTCCCTGTGCGGGAAGCGTGTGTGCCACCCGCCTTGTCCTCCTTCCGTGTCTCCTCACCGCTGCTCGCCCAGGGATGCGGGCGGCGGAGCACCTGCCTGCAAGCACAGCGTCCTTCTGAGTTCATTTAAGAAAACCACACAGTGGGGGACCTGGGCGGCTCGGTCGGTTAAGCGTCCAACTCCTGACTTCTGCTCAGGTCGTGATCTCATAGTTCGTGGGATCGAACCCCAAGTCGGACTCCGTGCTGAGACAGCATGGGGCCTGCTTGGGATTCTCTCCCTCCCTCTCTCTCTCTCTCTCTCTCTCTCCCTCTCTCTCTCCCTCTCTCTCTCTCCCTCCCTCTCTCTCTCTCTCTCCCTCTCTCTCTCTCTCTCTCTCTCTCTCTCTCCCTCTCTCCCTCCCTCCCTCCCTCTCTCTCCCCATGCCCCTCTTTCGCTTGTGTTTGCGCATGCGTTCTTTCTCTCAAAAAAGAAAATCTCCAAGGACCTTTGTGACGTTGGGAAAAGCCGCATGCTCCTTAGAGTACCTCTCTCCTGGCCTGCCTTCTGAGAGGGCGGATTACATGGCCCCTTAAGAGGTGACAGCACTGCACGGCAGAGGGCGTCTTGTAGCAGTTGGGAAGAGCGAGCCCAGCTCTGCTGTGACCTTAACTGAACTAAAACCAACTCCATTTAGGAGAGGAGGGCCCGATGTTCGTTTCAGGCCCTGGAAGCTTCTCGGGTGGGTTGTATTCGTGGCCGTGGTCTGCTGGTCCTCAGGCCCCTTCTGGCCGAGGAACTCCAAGTAACGGACCACCGTCCTGCCCATTGCCTCTCGCCGGGGCCCGGCCGCGGCCCGCGCTGGGGAGAGCCCAGAGGTGGGGGCCGGGGCGTGAGCGCGGCCGGTGGAGGCTGGTGTTCGGGGCGGGCCTGGGGGCTGTGTGGGCCCCTGCCCTCTGCTGCCTCCGTGTTCCCCTGGTGCTGCACGGGCGGTCCCTGGGGCTTTGCATCGAGGTTTGTGGTCCCCTGGGGTAACATCCCGAATGCAGATGTCACTTGTGCTTCAGTGAAGCTAAAGGAAAGGGGGGGAAAGTAGAGCTGGGGCGGGGCAGGAAGGAAGGGACTTTGAGAGCGCAAGCAGATGGGAAGCTGTGTCCAGCAGTCGCTACCGGCCAGGCCGTGTTTTTTGTTTCTTTGGTTTTCTTTCTTATTTATTTATTTATTTAGAAAATTAAAAAAATTTTTTTTATTTGTTTCTGAGAGACAAAGACAGCATGAGCAGGGGAGGGTCAGAGAGAGAGGGAGACACAGAATCCGAAGCAGGCTGCAGGCTCTGAGCTAGCTGTCAGCACAGAGCGTGATGCAGGGCTCGAACCCACAAACCGTGAGATCTGACCTGAGCCGAAGCCGACAGCCAGCCGACTGAGCCGCCCAGGCGCCCTCAGGCAGAGTTTTAAGGGCCTTACATGGCTGCCTCACCGACGGCTCACAAAGGCCTGTGGGGATGGACTGAGTCGCTGTCCTCCCTCTACAGCGGAGGCCACCGGCCAGGGGAGGCGCGGTGACTTGCTGGCCACAGGGCCTTCGGCTGCGTTGACCCGTGGCGCTCAGGTGACGGATGTGGGCCGAGGCCGAGCTGGTGGCTGTCTCGTTTGCCGGGGTCCTTGTCAGTAGAACCTTTCTCATGTAGAGCCAGATCTCTCGACCCTTAGCTCTCACCACGAAAGTGATGGTGCCGTGGGGAGTCCATGAGCTCGCGCCCCGCCTGTGCCCCCGGGACCCAGCGCCTGCTGGAAGCGTGGGGCGCGCCCCGCTTCCGTGAGCTTGCTGCAGCCGTCTGTCTCCTTGCTTGTGCTCTAGGCTCTCCTGAGTTTCCTGCCCAGGGAGCCCCCAGCACGTTTTCGGAAGAAGGCCCCGCGGCCCCTCCGGCTGTGGCTCAGAGCGGCAGCGGTGAGGAGGGCACCAGGGAGGCTGGGTCTCCGGCCCAGGAGTTCAGCAAGTTCCAGAAGTCGCTCCCTCCCAGATTCCAGCGGCAGCAGCAGCAGCAGCAGCAGCAGCAGCAGGTAAACAGATCTGACTGCGGAGTGGATGTCACCGGCACCGACGTCAGGAGCCTTGGGAGATGCGCCCGGGGCACGTTTCGTTCTCCGCGCAGTCTCTCCGGTGGATGGGCAGCGCTGCCGTCGGTAGCGTCGTCCCCCGTCGGGTGTCGGCGAGGCAGCGTTCGCGGCGTGAGCCCTCACTCGGTGCAGTTCAGCTGCAGCGCGGTGTCGTCATCAGTGTTGCCCGGCCCGGGACCGCCCCAAGGAGGAAGGGGACCCGGGAGGGCTCGGAAAGCTGGCAGAGAGCTGTGCTAGCTTTGGGTTAAGGATGGAGGTTTGTGGGGGTTGAGTTGAACTGGTGTGCATTCTGATCCTAAATGTGTGGCTTCTCTGGTCGAGTGTGGCCCCCGATGGGCCAGGAACAGTAAATACCGGCCTCCCCGTGGCAGTGAGGGTTTGTGGCACCTGCAGTCTGCGTTACTGGCCTTATTGGTGTCCTCTTTATCAGTGGGTTTTTTTTTTTTGTTTTTAAATGGAGCCAAGAAAGCCTTTATTGGGATCTGCGATTCCCAGGTGAAGTTCCATGACCCCGGGAGTGGGGAGTCAGGGAAGTCGTGCCTGGTAGGCGATGGGCGGGGGGTTTTATGGGTGAGGGGGTTCTGGGTTTCTCTTTATCAGTGTTTTGTAAGCTTTGAAAGGGACCTGCTCTTCGCCCCGGCGAGGATTCCGTGGGTGATGGGTGTAGCCGCACCGGCCTCTGGCGGCCAGCTCACAGCGCTCTGGGCCGTGGCGTGTGTGTCCCAGGAGTGCCAAATGACGGACAGGCAGTTCCCCATGAGCACTGCACTCCGGAGTGGGGGGCAGTGGCGGTGGGGGCAGATGAAATGTGGATATCACTAGCCCCGCTGCGAGATGTGCAGGAAGTCATCCTTGGTAATTGAGAGCCTGGCTCAGAACATGTGCGCCTCAGGGAAACACATCAGGATCTCCAGCCTTTTCCGGAATCTCATTTAGTTGCCTGTAAAGCCTTCAACCCCCCACTCTCCTTTCGCAAGCGCATCAGGTCTTGAGCTATAGACACGAAGCGACATTCATCTTGTGCTTTGACGGTGTTATGGAGTGAGCCAGCTCCGTGCGGCCACTCACCAGCTTGGTGGAGCACCGCTGATCGGGAATGTATCTGGGGTGACTCCAGCCAGACACCCCAGCAAGAGCTCCTCTGTGTCACGCTTCTGGGGGCCCGGGACGGGGAAGTCCTTCCTTAGGAAGAGAAAGGCGTCTGAAAGCCCCAGGATGGCCAGTGGAGGCTGGCGGACAGACTGTCTGGTCAGGTTCCCTGGGGGGCCTGGGGTCCAGACGGAGGCCCCCAGCCGAGAGCTGTGTTTAGTGAGTGCTGGTGAGTGCCCACAGAGCCAGCCTGGGAGTCCAGCTCGGGCCCTCTGGTTCGCAGATGGGAAGGGGACGGCTGGGTCCACTTTTCCTGTCTGACTCTGCACCCAAGTTCTGCCAGCATGCTGGCTCTGGGTGCCCTTGAAGGGGCAGCCCCTGAGGTCATGGTGCGGAGGGGCGGGGCTGGACCTGAGCCCTCCCCGGGTCAGGGACCAGACTTTGGAGGTTTTGCCGACCTTCACCCATTTGCACAGTGAACTTGATGTGGAGTCTCTTATGGTTTTGCGAGGGAGACCAGCGGCCCCAAACAGCCACCTGCTGCTAGTGCTACAGAGGGGAAGGTCCAGTGATGCAGAGCAGAGGCAGGGCGTTTTAGGTGGGAACCTGAACAAAGAGCAGGGGTGATCCGGGGTGGAGGGAGCAGGAAGCCTCTAGACGGAGGGCCCAGGGTGTAGCCAGGGCCCCGTGTGGCCTGGCTGTCGTGCGCAGGGACGCTGGTGGCTAGTTGGGCAGGTCACGTGGCGCCTGGTGGGATCGGGCTGTTCCACGGAGGGCTGTGGGGCGCCGTCCGAGACTCCTAAAGCCAGGGAGTAGTGTGACTGGGTGTGGGTGTGGGTGTGCTGTATGTGTATGGGGTATATGTGTGAGAGTGTGTGGTGTGTGGGGGGGGGATGTGTACACATGCACAGTCTCTGCCCCGAGGCCCCTGTCTGACCTGCTCTTCCCCCCCCAGGAGCACCTGTACAAGATGCAGCACTGGCAGCCGGTGTACCCCCCACCTTCCCACCCGCAGCGGCCCTTCTACCCCCACCACCCCCAGATGCTGGGCTTCGATCCCAGGTGGATGATGATGCCTTCCTACATGGACCCGCGGATCCCCCCAACTCGGGCCCCCGTGGATTTCTACCCGTCCGCCCTTCATCCCTCCGGTAAGCGAGCCCCGGCCTCACCCGTAGAGCGCAGAGCGGCGTGCTGTTCTGGCTGTTGCTCTGGGACTTGGCCCCGCCTGTGAGTCATGGCCGGCTGGCGTTTTAACTTTGTTGTCCGCAGCTTGAGGCTGTGGGAGCACCAGGCACCCAGAGTCGCTGCGCACGGTCCTGATGCCGCATCACGTGTCGTTTTAATTAGTTCCGATGTCCTTGTAATGTCCCTTTTTACCCCCTGTCCTTTTTTCTTTTTTTTTTCTTAAGGAGGTGTCTCTTTCCATTCTTCATGTTTCTAGTTACTTCTCTCTTTTTTCCCTCGATTTCTCCTTTCCACGCTTTGGTGCCATTTTTAAAAAGCAACTTTTGGGTTTCTTAATTCCTTTATCTTCTTTGGTTTTGATTTCATTAATTTTCCTTATTGATTCCTTTGGAATTATCGCGTTCTTTTGGTAACTGTGTGGAGTCCTTAGCCCGCTCATTTCTGACTTGAGATGCAGCTAAGTCCCACTCTAGCTGTCAATGGCCACGAACAGGCGTTTCAAGATACAGCATTTTTGTTACAGGACAGTTTTCAATGTTCATCAGATTTTGCTTTGTCACCTTTCCTTGTTTGACGGTTTGTAATGGTAGTCATAAAGTTTCCAAACACCCAGGGTTTTAAGAATATCCCGATGGCCTCAATTTCTAACGTGGCCGATCTGTGGTCAGATACTGTTGCCTGTGTGATCTAGAACTGGGGTCAGGAGCCTTGTCTGTGAATGCCGGACAGGTATAATGTTTTGGGCCTTGAACAGCCACTCCATTTTGCTGGTGTAGACGGAAAATGACCCAGGACGATAGCGTTAACCGGGCCCGGCCGCTTTCCAGTGGGACTTTGTCCTTACAAACAGGTGGCGGCTCAGGTTTCACTCAGGGGCTTGCCAGTGCCGGCGAGCTCCCAGTGCACCTGGCCTGGCGTTTCCTGAGATTTCTGTTGTAGGCCGTCACGTTTGTTCACCATCCTGCGTTTTCTTGAAGAGAAAATGCTCCGATTGGAGGCGGTCCGCTCCGTCGAACTTGCTGGCTGTGCTCTGCGAGTTTCTGGCGCATCCGTCCCAGCTCCTTACCCGACCGCTTACCGAGAGGTGCGTGACACTCTCCCGCTGTGGCCGTGGGCGTGCCGGGCCCGTGGGCCCTCGCTCTGTCTGGAAGCACACAGGTTGGGACCAGTGTGTCTCACTCTCCGTGTCCTCACGTCGCACCCTGGCCGCCGTGTCCGATATTAATGTCATCATTCTGGTTTTCTTTGATGAGGACTTATTTGGTATCTTTTTTTCCATCCTTTTACCGTCTGCCTCTCTGAGCTCTTTTTCGGGGGACGGGGTGGGGGGAAACGTTTGTAGGTACAAGATGTGAATGGTTTCAGCCACTCTGAGAATCTAGGACTGTAATTGCCAAAGTGCTTCTCTTTGGATTTGGGAGATGATTACATTCAGACTTTTTACTCTCCTATTTTATACTTTCTGTTGATCTCAGCTTCTTGTACTTTTCTTCCTCCTCTTCTTCCTTTTTTGGATCAAGTTTTCCTGTACATCCGGTTGTTTTACTTCTGCCTGCTCTTCTCCTGTGGTGGTGGTTACAGGGTGTTCTGATCCGTACCTGGGCCTGGCAAAGGCCGCTCGGCGCCCTCACCCTTCACCCGAGCTGAATAGCTCATCAGTCTGACTTCTGAGCCCCCCAAATTTTAGTTCCTGTTTCTGCGCCACCGGATTGGCCACTGTTTCTGCTGCGTCTTGTAGTTTGTGCTTCTGCAGACGCTCCCGTCCCTGATGAGTCCTCCCCGCGTGCTCCTCCAGGGCGCCCCACGCTCCTCCCCCAGGGCGCCCCACGCTCCTCCCCCTGGGCGCCCTACGCTCCTTTGCAGGGCACGTTCCGTCGAGTTCCTCAGGAGGTCTCGCCGGCAGTAGGTCTTCTCAGTAGGTCTTCTCGGCCTGCACAGCCTCTATGACGCTCTTCCTCTGGCTGGTGGGGAACTCTGGGCTGGCACCTGGATCTTCCAGGTCGCGGGAGGCAGGGTCCCGTTGTCTTCTAGCTCCCATTGCTGCTGAGGGCGATCCGTGTCCTCTCTGACTGCTCTAAGATCTCGTCTTTCCCTGGGGTTTCGTGTCCACGTGTGGTGTCCGTTTTCTCTCCAGCTGTGTCCAGTGTGTGTCTGTCTCTCTCTAATTTTATTGCCCAGTGAGTTTTTTCAGTGACTGTATTTTTTATTACCCGGCGGTCCCGGGTCCTGAGCTCAGCTCCAGCAGAGCTGTGTTCATCGTGGGTCTGGTTCGGCTTGAGTGCAGCGTCCACCCCTCCAGTTAGGTTTTTCTTGCCAGCCTAGAAGCCCCTGTTATTCCAACTTGGGGGAATTCTGCTCTGGGGTTATGAATCCAAACCCTCCTCCCCACAACCTGCCTGAAAGCCAGCACAGTTGTGCCTTCCTGGCCAAGGGAGGTTTTTCCCTAAGTGGCCCATGGGCGGCCAGGACACAGATTTAGTGATTCCTCTGTACTAAAGAGCATATACACATATATATGTTTTTTCATGTTTTTGTCTCTTTTGAGGGAGAGAGAGAGAGAGCACCCATGTGAGCAGGGAAAGGGCAGAGAGAGAGAGAGAGAGAGAGAGAGAGAGAGAGATCTCAAGCAGGCTCCACACTGCCAGTGTAGAGCCTCTGACAGGGGACTCAAACTCACAAACCGGGAGATCATGTCCTGAGCTGAAATCAAGAGTCGGACGTTTGATCGAATAAGTTACCCAGGTGCCCCAAAAGAGTGTAGCTTTTATTTTTATTTTTATTTTTAAAAAATTTTAAAAATTTTAAAATTTTAAAAATTTTTAAAAATTTAAAAAAACACATTATTTATTTATTTATTTTTAATGTTTTATTTATTTTTGATAGAGAGCAAGAGAGAGGCAGCATGAGTGGGGGAGGAGCAGAGAGAGAGAGACACAGAATCCGAAGCAGGCTCTAGGCTCTGAGCTGTCAGCACAGAGCCCAGCACGGGGCTCGAACCCACGGACCGTGAGATCATGACCTGAGCTGAAGTCGGACACTTCACTGACTGAGCCCGCCCCAGAGTGTAGCTTTTGAAATCTGCCTCTGACTTGAGGGCCTCGCCCTTTGAGGGGCTCTGTCTGGAGCAGTTTCTCCGTCGCAGCCCTCTGCCTTGTGCGGAAAGCCCCATCCCCTGTGCCGTGGGCGGCGGAAGGGCAAGGCCATGGTTACTGGGACTGACCGTGTTACCCTGTTCCTCCAGGAAGCACTGGCCCGTGACTGGGGCTCGAGCTCCCCACGGGCTTCCCGTGTTCTTGGGAACACAGCTCTGCAGGCGAAGGGTGTGCTGACATATGCTGCCCCACACGTACGTTTTTCAGGGAATAAGAGCTGTCCTGTTGCCAAAAAGAAGCCCGTGTGCCGGTGGTGTGGTGCCACGTGCCGCACGAGTGGTGTGTGACTTCGGGGCTCCAGCGCGTCCCCGCCAGGCGGCTCCCGCTAACTGTATGTTGGAGTCACGTATCCGTTGGCATTTGAACAGGGTGGTCGAGAGCGAAAGAAAGCTTTAAGGTACTGACCAAACGCAGAACCATTTTCTGGCCGGATTATCTCGTGCTAATAAGCTTTGTGAAGATAGTATTTGAAAAATCAGATCTTTTTTCGTCCACAGACTTAGGCGCAAGGGGGACCTTTAATTTCTGTGCTGCCTCGGTCCTCACTGTCCCCCGGTGGGTAGACTGGCCATGGCGCGGGGGTGAGTGGCGGGACGCCGTCCCCCCTGCTAGCTTCTATCTGTGGGACCGAGGTGCCCTCTGTCTTAATCACCTCGGGCCGCTTTAAACAGTTCCCTGTCATCTGTGCCTCCCCTCACCTCCTTTCGCCGTAGAAAAATGTGGAGTGTGGCAGTCGGTCCCAGGGCTAGAAATAAAAGGCACTGCGGCACCTGGCTGGCTGGGTCAGTGGAGCATGCAGCTCTTAATCTCAGGGTTGTGGGTTTGAGCCCCATGTTGGGTGTGGAGATTACTTAAAATCTTTTAAAAACAGAAACAAAGGAACTGATGGGGCGCCTGAGTGGCTCAGGCAGTTAAGTGTCTGACATCGGCTCAGGTCACATCTTGCAGTGTGTGATTCAAGCCCCGCGTTGGGCTCTGTGCTGACAGCTCAGAGCTGGGAGCCTGCTTTGGATTCTGTGTCTCCCTCTCCCCCGGCCCCTCCCCGCTTGTGCTCTGACTCTGTTTCTCTCTCTCTCAAAAATAAAAATTAAAAAAAAAAAAAAAAAGAACAACACCCGAATCCCTTCCTGAGGCTTGCTGCTTGGGGCTTGGAGCCAGCGGAAGCAAGCTCGCAGTCCCGGTCCGTGTGGCCGTCGGGCGCACCGCTGGCCTTCCTCGCGTCTGTGCAGGAGACCTTGGCATCTCTGCTCGCGCACAGGCCCTCGTTGCTGACGGCTCTCTAGCCTTTTGCTGACACGATGAGCTCTCTAGTTAGATATTTCCAGTTTCCATCCGCCAGTTCGATGCACGCGTCACCCGGGGTTCTGACCCTGGGAGCTCAGGTCGGACTTAGGAGGTCTCTGCACAGATCCTGGACCCCTCCTGTCACATGTGCGCGTGCCTTCCGAGGTTCCGTGTTGAGAGAACACGGAGAGCCTGGTGATGGTGAGCAGGTGGGGTGCTGTGTCCACGTGATAGAGTAACTACGGCCTCTGTGGGCCTGGGGTGCCCCTGAGATCGGAGCGCGGCTTTCTGCGCTCGCCGACGCGGGTTCATTTCTTTGCCTCGCCCTCTTCAGGACTGATGAAGCCCATGATGCCCCAGGATTCCCTCAGTGGGACTGGCTGTCGCTCTGAGGACCAGAACTGCGTGCCGCCGCTGCAGGAACGGAAGGTGGCTGCCCTCGATCCAGCCCCAGTGTGGAGCCCAGAGGGCTACATGGCACTGCAGGGCAAGGGCTACCCGCTTCCACAGCCGAAAGCCAGCGACACTTTGGCCATGGACATGCATGTCAGGTGAGATGGAACTCGGCCCTCCCAGCCTACAAGTGAAGCCAGGATATCCAATTCCTGCCGGTGCGGGGCCCCCCCGTGGACGGGGCAGCACGAGGCGGTTTGCTGCAGTGCTTCCACGCAAGAGGCGCTCACCTGCCGGTGGTGCCGGCGGTGAGGAGAGGCCCTGGGTCAGAGGCAGATCTGCTGAACCGGGGTCGGGGTGAAGGGTGGGGTCTGGCGGGGCCACGTGCCTGGGTTGTGGCTCCTTCCTGGCCAAGTGGAGCAAGCTGGCCCTGCCGGCCCCGGGCCCCAGACTCTCCGCGGACTCCCAGGCTCTACGTCGCTTGAACCAGAGGACCCCCAGCAGCCCCCACGTTCTTCACTCTGGACTCCGGGGGCCACCGACCAACCCATGACCCAGCAGCTCTGAGACGTGTTTAAAGATAGAGCAAATGTTGGTGCTTGTGGGGTTTTTTTTTTTTTTTTTTGGTCTTTTTCATTTTCTTTTAAAAAAAGATTTTTTTTTTTCTTTTTAAAATCTAAGTTCTGTGTTCAGCATGGAAACCAGGAACCAGGCTCCAATCACATTGACTGATTTTTCTGGTTCCTTTTCAGGAATGAAAGCTCTTACTCTGTTCCCCCCGGAAGGTCAGGGGGCATAGGTGCCCAGCGCGAGCTCCTTGAGGAGAGAGGGGAGGAGTTCTTGAGTGCTTTTGACAAGAAGGCCCCAGCAGACTTTGACAGCTGTGTCTCTTCTCAAAGAATAGGCCAGGAGCTTTTGTTCCCACCCCAAGAAAGTGTTCAGGAAGCGGGTGCTGCTGGGAGTCACAGCCCAGACCTCAGGTGCTCCCCGCTGGAGCCCGACTTTGCCCCAGCCGAGAAGAAGCCGGAGTACAGCAGCTGGGACACGAGCCACCCGCCAGAGGCCAGCGACACAGCCAGCGGCATCGAGAAGGGGGCGTCCCGGGAGGAGCCGCCTTTTAACGTCTCCTCGTGGGAGAAGGAAGGGGGCCCCGGCAAACAGCCGTCCCTGGAGCCCGAGTGGACCCCCGAGCCCCGCGGCCCGCACCAGGAGCAGACCAGCAGGACGCGGAGGTCGGGCCCCATCAAGAAGCCCGTCCTGAAGGCCCTCAAGGTGGAGGACAAAGAGAAGGAGCTGGAGAAGATGAAGCAGGGGCTGGGGGAGGAGAGCGCCCGCGCGGCCAAGGAGAAGGGGCCGGCTCGCCAGGCGGAGAAGGACGAGGATGAGGAGAGCGACCCCGCGCTGGCCAACTCCTCCCCCTCCCCCGTGGGGGACCAGGGCTCTGCCCGCGCCGGCGTGGGCCGCGAGGCCGGCAGGGGTGAGGAGGACGAGAAGCCGGACCGGGCCTGGGAGGGCAGACCCTCCCAGGAGTCCAGCGACACCCCCCCAACAAAGAGGAACAACTGGATCTTTATCGACGAGGAGCAAGCCTTTGGGGGCCGGGGGCAGGCCCGGGGCCGCGGGCGCGGCTTCCGAGAGTTCACCTTCCGCGGGCGGCCTGCGGGCGGGGGCCCC
>NC_043712.1:4427451-4450358 GCF_006229205.1 Suricata suricatta | reverse complement strand
GAGCGGCGGGAGCGGCGCGAGGGCCCGGGGGCCGAGCCCGAGCCGCAGGCGGACGGCAGCCTGGCCGGGGCCGCCGTGGGCGAGAAGAAGGAGCTGGCCAAGCGGAGCTTCTCCAGCCAGAGGCCCCTGGCCGACAGGCAGAGCCGCAAGCTGGAGCCGGGGGGGTTCGGGGAGAAGGCTGTTAGGCCAGGTGGTGGTGACACCTCTCCCCGCTATGACGGCCAGCAGAGTGGGACGCCTTTGAAAGCCAAAAGGTAAAACGCAGACCGAGCCCCAGGCCCTTCTCTGTTGCTGCAGTTCCGTTAGTGAGCCCGTTGTTTCGAGCAGCGCCCGTGCATGCGAACCCGCCGCGTGTCCGGCGCCCCGACTCCGTCCCTCTGCCGTCCTCCCGGAGGGCCCTGCGTGTGAGCGTCTCCGTCACTCGCTCTTCCGCGGCTTGTCTGCCTCTCTCATGGCATGTCAGTGTCGTAGTTGTGGCTTGAAAACTGAAACCCAGTCTTTAAATGGTGGCCTCCCCAGCACGCGTCCCGAGAGCTCAGCCTTCCATGAGTAGCCTTGCCGCCCCGCTGAGGGGGAGCCCCCTGGGCACTGTGCTGGTCCCCCAGATTCCTCTGCCCCGGGGCTGCTGCTCCCCCTGTCCTGCTGGGCCATCTAGCCTCCTGGCCCTGTGGGGACTGCTCCGCCTCCTGATGGTGAGGAGAGGTGAGGAGTCTCCGGGATTGGCTGCCTCCTGGTGGTAAGAACCAGGCATCGGCCAAAGCAGGTGAGCTGCCCGAGGCCTTGTGAGCGGCTCCCATGGGACCTAGAGGCTTTCGGGCGGCTCAGCGTGCGCTTGGCTCGCTGCCTGCAGGCTGCCCAGAACCCAGTCCAGGGGAGAGCGTGGACTCGCTTGTGCAGCCTGATCTGCGCAGTGCCTCCCGATCTCGCAGTCTGGGACTGAACATCCCCCTGGAGTGGAATCTGCTCTGAGCCCCAGAGAGGGACCCCAGGAGAACACTGGTCCTTCTGGGTGTCGGGCTGGCCTGGCTTCCCAGGCCCCAGATGCTGACACTGGGCTTGGCTTCTGACTTCTGCCAGAGGCCTTACCGTGGGGCCCGCCCTGGCTCCCGACTCCCTAGTCAGGCTCCAGTACCAGGAGTGGAATGTGCCGTGGCCCTGCCTGAGTGCCCCCCTTCGTTCTCTCCCGTCTGCAGCCCTGCTGGGTGCGGCACGTGGCGGGGACGAACCGAGGCAATGAGCCCGGGGAGGGGTCAGGGAAGGGCCGTTGTCCCCGTGAGCAGGTGGTGCCGCTGCAGCAGCGAGGCCCATGGAGACCTGGCGCCGGGGAGCCGCTTCGCCTGCACGGAGGGGGCCCCGCGAGTCAGGGCCCTGCAGCCACGCATGTGCCCGGGACACGTGCCGGTCGTCCCCCTCTCTCCTTCCCAGCCTCCGGTGGCCTCTGTGCTAACACGATTCTCCTTCTTCCCAGGTCCCCCGACGATGCCTTGCCGGCGGGTCTTGCTTGCAGCAGCGGGAGCAGCCACTACGTGCTGGAGCGGGCCACTCATGGCGCCTCTGACCTCCCCGAGGCCTCCCGCGAGACGGCAGAGGACGCGGCCAAGCTGGTCGCTCAGAGGGCTGGCGACCAGGGCGAGACCATGAAGCAGTTCGACCTGAACTACGGAAGTGAGTCTGTCCCCTCACGGCTTCAGGCCCCACAACCAAAGGCCGAGGCGGCTCCCTTGGGCGGCTGGGCTTGCCCGTTCTCGGGGCCCTCGCGGCCTCGGGGCAGGCGGTGGGCCCAGGTCCATGGCGACCCTGGTGAGAACAGATGCGGTCCCTGCGCTCCTGTTGCTCGCAGCCTCGCCACCCCCCCTGCTCCCCAGCAGCCCCATGGTGTCCCCGTTTTGCAGAGGGGGACCCTGAGGCCCAGCGAGGCTGCATGATGTGTCCAGGGCCACGTGACTGTTTAGTACCAGAGCGGGGACTTCTGTCTCCAGAGACTCTTTTCTACTTTTTCTTTTTTTTGTGTGTGTGTTTTTTCTTCTTTCATTTCTCTTACAAACCCTTGTGTCGAGGGCTGACTTTCAATAGATCGCAGCGAGGGAGCTGTCCAGAGACTCTTTTCTTGGCTGTAGCGCTTACTGCCGTCTCTGGTGTGAGAGAACCAGACGCCTAAGAGGCCTGGGGAGGGTGGAGAGAGCTGGTGGGTTTCCTCGGACCACGAATACGCTCTGTCCTCAGAGCAAGCGGGAGGGCTGGGTTATTCTCTTTTCTGCTGAGCGGAGACACTGTCCCTCCTTGTGACTTCTGGGTTCAGATTCCATCATTGAGAACTGCGGGTCTAGCCCCGGGGAGGAGAGTGAGGTGGGCGCCATGGCGGCCGAAGGCTTCATCGAGGTCCTGACCAAGAAGCAGCGCCGTCTCCTGGAGGAAGAGAGGAGGAAGAAGGAGCAGGCCGTGCAGGTAAGGGGGTGTGGGGTGGAGGGCAGGCAGGCACAGAGAGACCTGGAGCCAGGAGAGAGAGAGCTCTGAATCCGGCCCAAGGCAGAAGAGGGGAGGGAAGGGGGGCCTTGTTACGCAGCGTGCTGTGTGTCCTGCACCCGCGGGCCCTGTTGTCGTGTGGAAGTAGTTCTCATGGAGGGGGACTCGTCCTAGGTGACAGCAGGACGCAGACCTTCCTCGGGCCCCTCCTCCCATCACTCTGGCCTGTGTGGGACGAGATTTGTCACCTGGGGCGTCATGATGGTTGGGGACCCTATACTCAAAACAGGCCTGGACGCCACACACTTGGTCTGTCCAGCTGGTGTGCGCTGGCTTGCCTGTCCTTCCCAGGGCGGAGGTGGCATGGGGACGGATGTCGTTGGCTGAAGCCTGGAGACGCCAGCGTTCCTGCACCCCTGGGGCCGTTCCTGGTGGTGTGGTTCTGGGCGGGGGGCGGGGGGGACCTGTCATCCTTTACGTCTGGGCCAGACAGCAGCACTCTTTTCCCCGTAGGTGCCTGTCAAGGGTCGAGGTCTTTCTTCCCGCATTCCTCCTCGGTTTGCCAAAAAGCAAAACAACTTGTGCCTGGAGCAGGGTGACGTGACTGTGCCCGGGAGCAGCCTGGGCACGGAGATCTGGGAGAGCAGCAGCCAGGGTAAGAGCTGGGTGCTTGGGCTCAGCTGCTTGGTCTGCAGCTGTCCCCAGGGCCTGGGGCCTCTTCTCAGAGGGCATCCTGCTTTGGGGCCGTGCATGCCCGTGCGGCTTTCCCCGCCTCCTGCCTCCTCTCCAGAGCCACAGAGTTAGATACCGTGTTGGCACCGCCTGTGGCCAGAGCCCCTGAACAGCTGTAAACTCCCCCTGCCTAAGGTTTGGGGCAAGGGGGCACCACTCCTTGTGTCCGGTGATCTGGACACGGGAGCCCCCACGCCTGCACAGCTCAGGTGCTGGGGGGCGTCACCTCGGCTCCTTTGCGCCCGACAGGCCCCCTTTCCCGTCAGCCTGTGGAGGGGCAGCTGGTGACTGCCAGGGAGGGGGACGGAGTCCGAAGCTGTCCCGTTTGTGCTGCATGCTGGCCCTGATGCCGGGCGCTTCTGGCCGCTCTCCTGATGCTCTCCTGAGCCAGACAGGCTTGAGACCAGGCGAGGAGACCTTTTGTTTGGAAAATTTCTCTGAACTTAAAAAAAAAATTTCAAACCCAATGCTCCTTTTTTTCCCCTGGTAACACAAAACCACTTTTTTAAAAATGTTTTTTATTTTTGAGAGAGTTAGCGGGGGGCGGGGTTCAGAGAGAGAGAGAGGGAGACACAGAATTGGAAGACAGGCTCCAGCCTCTGAGCTGTCAGCACAGAGCTCAACGCGGGGCTGGAACTCACGAACCATGAGATCATGACCTGAGCTGAAGCCAGACGCTTAACTGACTGAACCACCCAGGCGCCCCAACAAAATCACTTTTTAAAAAAATGTTTATTTTTGAGAGAGGGTATGAGAGAGGGAGGGGCAGAGGGGGACAGAGAACCTGAAGCAGGCTCTGCGTTGACATCAGGGAGCCCGACATGGGGCTTGAACTCACAAGAGCTGTGAGATCACGACCTGGGTGGAAGTCGGACCCCCAGCTGACTGAGCCCCCCAGGTGCTCCTTAAAATACAAAACCATGTTAATCAAGCAGGTTCTTTAATGCCTGCGTGGGGCAGAGCCCTGGAGAGTCCGCGGGAATCAAAGCCTGAGGCCTCACTGGGGAGCCTAGAGAAGTTAGCCGTTTCTGGTGTGTTAAACAGAGTCGCCAAGGACCCCAGAGTGCAATGACGTGACCCCAGAGCCACATGAAAAACACCCCAAATTTTGGTGGGTCCCAGGTGTCGGTTCTTTGAATGTCCTATTGTGTTCCTGGCTAAAACTTTGGTTCCGGCACATTACAAATAACGCTGGACGATGTGCGGCTCTTGATTGGAAGTATGATCTTAACTGTGAGTGGATTCGGTAGCCCACACGAGCAGGATGTCACGCTCTGAATGTCCACGAATACTGCCAGGCCACCGCCAGGAGCGGACTGGACTGCACCCCTGCCCTCGGGCCTTTGCTGCCAGGACCCGCCTCCCGGGCGCCCAGCCCAGGGGCGCATGCTCGGCCGCAGAGGGTCCCTGGCTCTGAAAACAGCACGTCAGGCTTTGCGTGCCTACACAGGGTCTGTGGCTTTGGTGGGAGTTGCGGGGTGGTCCTTGAGAGCTGAGGGATACCGGCCCGGATCCTGGAGAGACTTACTGAAGCTGCTGGCTTGTAGAAACAAAAGGTCAGCTTAGGAGACCCGTCCGCGCCCGGGGAGGGGACGGCTTCCTCACGGTGTGACGGAGAAGCCGCCGTGCGCCTTCCCGGAGCACACAGCGGACGAGTAAAGGGAAGCACGCTTCTTGGAGTCTGTCTGAGGATGCCGGGAAGGTGGCAGAAGCTACCAGAGCAGCTCCTGGGGCTGTGCACGGGGTCAGGAGGCCGGAAGGGGCCCGGTGGGGGGTGTCAGCTGTGCCAGCCAGCCGGTTCCTCCGTGACGCCCTCCCTGACTCTTCCTCCTGCTCCCTCGGGCAGCGCTTCCCGTCCAGGCCCCAGCCAACGACTCCTGGAGTAAAGCCGCCGCTGCCTTCAACAGCGCCGAGCCTGGCTCGGCTGAGGTGAGTGGCCACCGAGGCAGCCCCCCGCCGCCGGGCCTGGGCCTCGTGCACCCGGCAGCCAGCCCAGCCGCCCCGTTCCGCAGACCTGCGCTTGGTGCTGACCTCTGGGGAGGGTGGGCGACCACCCAGCCTGCGGTGGCAGGTGCCCCTCTGGCCTGGGCCACGAGGGCATGGGCATGGCAGGGCCCCCCCCCCCCCCGGCGTCCACTACGGGTCCCCTGATTTTGACCGTGTCTTCAACTGCTGGGCACTTGGTGGCTCAGGGCCCAAGTCAGGACGGGACTCGAGGGGACGATGTGCTGGGGGTGTGTCCCACTCCCGGGACAGCCCGTGTCGGGGCCTGGGGTCCGGCTCTCACGCGCGTTGCCTTGCACAGCAGGGTTTTAAGAGCAGCCAGGGGGACAGCGGCGTCGACCTGAGCGCTGAGTCCCGGGAGTCGTCCACGACCTCGTCCCAGCGCAGCTCCCCGTACGGCACCCTCAAGCCGGAGGACGTGAGCGGGCCTGGCCTGGAGCCCAAGGCTGACGGCCACAAGGAGCAGGCGCAGAAGCAGCCTGAGCCAAAGGTCAGCCGGCGGCGCCTCCGGGGGCCGGGACTGGGGCCGTCGCCCCTTCTCTCTCCCCTCTTCCCGGGGCTCAGAGCTGGGGACGGGGGCCCTTCTGGCCCAGGTTTCTCAGCGCCTCTGGTTTCCCATCAAGGACTCAGATCAAGGCTCAGGACAGAGCAAGGAGCACAGACCCGGCCCCATCGGCAATGAGCGCTCTCTGAAAAACAGGAAGGGCTCTGAGGGGGCCGAGCGGCTGCAGGGAGCCGTACCGCCCGTTAACGGCGTGGAGATCCATGTGGACTCGGTGCTGCCGGTGCCGCCCATCGAATTCGGAGTCAGTCCGAAAGTGAGGCTCAGATGTGTTTCCTTCCCACCCTGCCCCTTCCCGTGTCCCCCGTGGTTTTGAACTTGGAGAGGGAGGGGAGGCACTGAGACAGGGGAACGTAGAAGGAGCAGGCGAACGGAAGCTGAGCCGCTCTCTGGGGGGAGCATGTCGGCCTGCAGGATGAGCAGGTGCCGCTGAGCTGCCTTCTAGATTATTCTGACACCAGCCAGGGGATCTCCACAGTCTCTGTCAAGGTGGCCAGTGGTACTGAGGGGAGTACTGGGGGGTCAGAAGGTGGCGTCCTTTCTTGGGTGCCGTCTGGTGAATGCTGCCCAGTAGGTGTCTTGACTCACTGAGACGGGATCAAATTAATGTCGTGTCTCTGCCGAAAGGTAGGCGGGCAGAGGTCTTCAGTGAGCTCTTCCTCCTCTAGGACTCGGATTTCAGCCTGCCACCGGGCTCGGCCTCCGGTCCCGCGGGGAACCCGGTCGCCAAACTTCAGGATGCCTTGGCCAGTAACGTGAGTGTGTTTTCCCCTCTGTTCACCGTGCTAGCAGGTCCTGGAGAGAAAGGAGCAAGCCTTGGGGGGGCTCCGAGGCCAGGGGAGGGGCCACCCCCAGCTTTGGGGTCAGGCAGACTTGGGGGTGCAGCATAACGCATCTTCTAGCTGGTTACGTGTCCTCGGGCAGGTTCTGTGATCTTACTGCGAGAAATTGGGATTCCTGAGGTCTTTCTGGAGTTACGCGTGTTTGGTAGTGCCGACATAAACCACTGTTTTTACCCAGAATCCCTATAATACGCCGGCAGGCACTGGGCACGGATGGGAGGGGCTGTTGGCCACATGCGTGAAGAAATGTAACCAGTTCCCGGTGGGGGCAGAGACAGGACCTGGGGGGGGGGGGCTCCAAGCTAGGCATCAGGGGCTGGGGGCGTGGAGGTGGCTCTCCACAGCCGTCTGTCGAGGGAAGTGGGGAAGGCCACTGTCCGGAGCAGGTGAACTTGGTCTCTGCTGCTGGCAGCTTCATCTTGGGGGTCTCGAGTGCACGTGGCCAAAACCGAAGATGCAAGTTTTGCTGTCGTGTTGGCTCCGTGCTTGTCGTGTTCCATGGTGTCCTTTCCCTTCCAGGCGGGGCTAACGCAGAGTATTCCCATCCTGCGGCGCGATCATCACATCCAGAGGGCCATCGGCCTCTCCCAAATTTCCTTCCCCACCGCCGACCTCACCCTGAAGGTAACACACAGCCACTCGGGTGCCTTAGCTCTCGGAGAGGCGGGGCCGCGTGCCATCCCGGGGCTTTGATCTCAGCCATCCCCCCTTGCCTTCCAGATGGAGTCCGCACGCAAGGCCTGGGAAAATTCACCCAGTTTGCCAGAGCAGAGCTCCCCGGGAGGCGCGGGCTCGGGCATCCAGCCCCCATCCTCTGTGGGCGCCTCCAGTGGCGTCAGCTACAGCTCGTTCGGCGGAGTCTCCATGCCGCCCATGCCCGTGGCCTCCGTCGCACCGTCTGCTTCTCTTCCAGGTATGTCGCTGCTCGCTCGCCTAAGCCAGCCCAGGGAGCCGGCATGGTGCGGGCCCTGAGGGTGCAGGGGTGGGAGCTTTTTGGTGGGCCAGTGGTCCTGGCCTCACAGGCGCGACCCACCCCTGGCCCTCCCTGCCCCCCTGCATCCCCTCTGTGGTGTGGGAAGCAGACCAGGAGCAAGCAGAGACAGGGCTGGGAGTCAGAGCCCGCTTGTGCGCAGGGGCGGTGTCCTCTCCGCCAGCCCTCCGGGCTACGGCCCCTTCCTCTGAGATGAAGCTGGCTCTTTGTGGCTTAGCCCATGATACCTCACAGGTGGTGGCCGGTCTCTACCGCTCCACAAGGGAGAGGGCAGGGTCTCAGTGGTGCAGTTCTAGGGGACCCCCTGACCTCCACCGTGGACTCGGTGCGGGGAGACAGAGGAGCAAGGGGCTGAGACCAGGGCTGCCCGAGCCACAGTGAGGAAGGTCATGCTGCCCACCCTCCTGGGCCCGTGTTCCCCGAGGGGCGCGCACGTGTGGGGTGCAAGCCCGGCAGCAGGGGACCGAGCACCTCGATTCCCCGGGAAAGCGTGTGCGCGTGGTCGTTCGCGAACGGCGAGACCTGACTGTCCTCTCTGCTCTCGGGTCCCGTCCAGGTAACCACCTCCCGCCCCTGTACCTGGACGGCCACGTGTTTGCAAGTCAGCCTCGGCTGGTTCCGCAGACGATGCCTCAGCAGCAGAGTTACCAGCAGGTGACGACGGCCGACAGGCGGCCCCGTGGGGGACGGGGACGCAGCGCACACTGGGACCCACCTCCTTTCTGGATTTGCTCACTGTCTCACTTTCCGAGTCCCCTCACGTGTGTCGCCCGGTGCGCAGCCTATCCTGGCAGGCAGGACGTGTTTGGTGAACGAACACAGGAGAGACAGGGAAGAGGAATGGAGCCCGGACTCCAGACTTTCTGGAGCCCCTCTGTCCATTCTTCCTGTGTCCTAGGTGGGGATTAGCTGAAATGGAATTCTCTTTGGTATCCTTTGGTATCAGGTATCCTTCTGATGAAGAGAAGAAAGGCCTAGACTCCCAGGCATGGATGCGTTAGAAAGAGGTAGTCTTAGAAACGTGCAGGTGTTTGTTTTCATGCAGGATGGGCGTAGTTTCTGTGCTGCGAGGGGCGGATTTCTGGAAGTCTCCCTCGTGAAGCCGGTGCGGGGCCTTCGATGGTCTGGCACCCCGCGCACCTGTGTGCCAGGATGGTGGGGCCCTTGGGCAGAGGCAGACTTGGGGACAGAGAACAGAGGACTTGGCCAGCCCTGATCTCTTGATGAAACACGTTCTTAAAGGTCATGTTGTTGGTTTTGTAAGGTGTCCGAGGTTCAGGTACCTGGATTGTACCGCATGTAACTTACGTGTAGGTTTCCTGTTGGCCGTTCCTTCTAAAATGCACGTCTGTGGACCACTGTGGCCAGAATGGGTTCTTGCCGTTGTATAGAACCCAGTGTAGGAATCTGGTTTGGGGTTGTCACCTAGGTTTTGCATTTTCCCCAAGAGCAAGGAAAGCACCAGAAGGACATGCTCCAATTTGCTTTTGGGGCAATGTTGGAGCTGCTGCGTGGAGAGAGGGGTGGGGGTGGTGGACAGCCACCCTGGAGGACACTGCAGTCACCTGCCTGGCTTCCCGTCCGCAGGCCGCCGCTGCCCAGCAGATCCCAATTTCCCTCCACACGTCTCTGCAGGCTCAAGCCCAGCTCGGACTGAGGGGCGGGCTCCCCGTCTCCCAGTCTCAGGAGATCTTCAGCTCCTTACAGCCCTTCAGGTGAGGTGCAGCCAGAAGCTCAGACCCCTGCTGCCCGTGGGTGGGCCCCTTTGTATCACTGCTGTTCCGAGTCTGCTTCGGGGTAGGGTTGGGAGTGTGGTGATCTGGGTCCCTTCCGAGTCATTATTAATCTGCTGGAGGACCTGCCGTAGGTTTGATGGTACTCGGGGGGCCTTACTTCTCCTTCCCCTTTCACCCTACCCCTTCTCGGTCCCTCCCCCTCCCCTCTGCCCGTCCTCCCATTGTCCACCACCCTTCGTGGGCTCTTCCCATGCATCTGAAGTCCTGTGCCTCTGGCATCCCGTGGGTTGTCCTGTGCCTTGTGCGGCCTGGACGGTTTCATCCGTGTGGTCGTGTGAGGCTCACACTGGGGTGTCAGCACCGTCCAGGAGCCTGTTACAAATGCAAATTGTCAGGCTCTGTCCCAGGCCTTCTGAGTCAGAAGCTCTGGGGGCGAGGCCAGCAATCTGGGTCTTAGCAAGCACCCCGGGTTGGGGGGGGTGGTGGCGTGTGCTCTCGCTGCGGGCCGCCGGTGCAGTCCTGCACCCGACCCCCCTCTGCGTGGCTCTCACAGATCTCAGGTGTACATGCACCCCAGCCTGTCGCCGCCCAGCACCATGATCCTCTCTGGAGGCACAGCCTTGAAGCCCCCCTACTCGGCCTTCCCGGGCATGCAGCCCTTGGAGATGGTGAAGCCCCAGTCCGGCTCCCCCTACCAGCCCATGAGCGGAAACCAAGCCCTGGTCTACGAGGGCCAGCTCGGCCAGGCTGCCGGCCTGGGCGCCTCGCAGCTGTTGGACTCCCAGCTCCCACAGGTCAGGAGTTCGGCCCCTCTCGCCCAGAGCCTGGGCTTTCTGCATTTGTGCTTGTTTTCTCCCTTTTATATTCCTCTCGCCGTGTGGTGACCTACGTGCTGTTTGTGACCATTGGGACTGGGCTCGGGCCTCGAGCCCCTCCCGAGTCTGTCCCCTGAGAGCACGCTCCTGCAGCTTCTGTCCCGCCCTTGTCCTGGGGGCTTGGAGAGGAGGTGCGCGCGTCCTCCTGGCGTCCCTGCCAATGCTGCTGGCCCGCCCTCCCTGCTCCCTAAAAGCCCAGTCTGGAGCCCCTAGTGGCTACTGCTGGGCCGGCCTCTGTGTGCTGTGAGTCCATGTTGCGAATCTAGTGTTGGGCTCCGTGTCTTCGTCTCCCGTGACCGTCAGCGACGTGGGACAGCTTTGAGGGTCACCCCTCCCCTCCTGTGGCCCCTGGCCCAGTCTCTGCTGCACAGCTCCTGCTCTAGCTGCTGGCGGTTTTGACGTCTGCGTAGACGATACTCTCGTCTCTGTACCCACAGATGTGTTCCCTCCGCCGGGACCACGGCCCCCTTGCCGCCGGGACCCCACTGTGCCCACGGTCCCGCTTGGATGGGTCACTGCTAGAAACTGTACTCTTTCCTTTATGTCAAGCTTACGGGTCCTGCCTGGTCACCAGCTCTGCTTTTCTAGCTCTTTCTCTCTAGCCCCCCAGCTCCAGCCACCTTTTCATTGCCTTCCCCCTTTGGGCTTGCCACCTTCTCTGCTCAGCTTAGCCAAGCCGCCTGCTGCCTTTGCCCGGGGGCCCCCCTGCGGTGTTTCCACCTTGAGGAGGTCCAGTCCTGCCTCTGCACAGCCGTCTGTGCCCGGAGGAATCCAGCCCCCGGCAGCCTACCCGTGGCTGCATGCCGGCAGCCGCCCTCAACAGCCCCCCTGGGATTCCTTCCAGACTGGGAGCCGCCTCCGCATGGCCTCCCGCCCACCCGCATCTTGCTTATGGTGTCGCCAGAGGAACGAGACCCGGTGTCCGTTCTCCTGCCGCAGGGTGGGCTGGCTGTGCTCAGCGGAGGCCCCCGTGCCCTCCAGCCGGGCTCCTGCTCGCTCCTGCAGCATGGCCCCCCGCCCCCCCGCCCCGCACACGGACGAGCTCCAGATTACCCCCCACAACCCTGTCGCTCCCCTTGTCAAAGACGAGACAAACTCTGCTCAGCTCGCACATCAGTTTCCGGTGGTGATTCTTTGCTCTTGTCCTCCTAACCCATCGGCAGCCCTTGACCCAGAGACGCTCAGTTCACGGGCGCCATCCCAGCGAAGCCCTCCTCGTCCCCTGCCTGGTCTGTGGTTTCTCAGTGTCCTCTGGCCCTGTGGCTCTGCGTGCCATCCAGAGCGGTCTCCCCGGTGCCCCCAGGCGTGTTCTCCGGCCAGTGGGCTACCCGTCGCCTCTGGCGTCTTATACGGCATCTCCCGTGTGACACGGGCCAGCATTGTGTCCAAGACCTGAGCTCTCCCTGCCTTCCTGGCTGCTGTGTCCGTGTCCCCTGGAGGTCCCCACTGCCCCTCGTACCCCTCGTCCTTCCGCAGGTCCTATAGGCTCTACCTGTGGAAAGTACTCCGAACCCAGACCTGCCTCATGCCCTCCACCCGCTCCCTATCCAGGCTCCTGCGGGGGCTCCTCCACAATCTCCCGCCTCTGCTCTTGGGCCCGACGGTCTGTTCTCAGCACACTGGCCAGGGTGCCCCCTGAAACAAGTCTCCAGAAACCCAGCTCTGTCCTGCTCAGCCTGCCCGTGGCAGGGGTGGGGCGGGGGGCTGGGGTCTTGAGGCCCAGGCTGCCGCTCGTCTCAGTGATGCATTTCCAATAGATCCTTCTGACCCTCCAGTGGACTCAACGCAGGGGTGAAGAGGACAGTGACTGAGAGACCAGCGGCTTCCCTGTGCCGGGCCCCCCTCCTCCCCCCCCCCCCCCACCTTGTTCTGACATAATAGCCTTCAGAAGGATCCAGTCTCCAGTTCCAGGACCCCTGAACCCCAGAACCCAGTCGAGTCTTGTTTTCTGTCACCTTTAGAGGCAAAGCAGGGGAGGGGTTTTGTCTTGTGCCGCGCAAAGGAGTCCAGAGATACACATCCACATGGCTTTCGTCTCGGGGGGCTCACTTGCATGTTGCTTCCTCAGATGCCCTCCTGACCTTCCTTCACTCCTCCCCGCCCCTCACACACATGGGTTTGCAGCCTGTGCTTTGCATGCCAGGTCCTTGCGGCTCCCCGGGCCTGCCATGTCCTGGTGCTTCCCTGGCACGTAATGTGCACTTGGGAGGCCCCTGCCAGGCGAAGGGGTCTGGGGTGCACTTGGCCCCATGCAGCCCCAGGGAGGAGCCGCATGCGTGGCCCTGGGCTCGTGGTCATCCCCTGCCCCGTTCTGGCCCTCAGCGCTGCCCGCCCCCCCCCCCCGAGGGTGAGCCTGAACGGGAACCCGGGGCCTCTGGCTGTGCAGAGGCCTCTCTCTCGTTTTCTGGGAATGAGATCCTGGAGTGTGATCTGCGCTTGCTCCCGGGGGCGGGTGTGAACAGTGGCCTGTGGCTTTGTCCCCAACATCTGTGCCTCCTCTTGACTGCCCCTGTCCTCCAGCAGCTGACCATGCCGCTGCCGGGCTCCCAGCTGCCTCTGCCACGGTACGGCTCCGGGCAGCAGCCCCTGATCCTGCCGCCGTCCGTCCAGCTGCCGCAGGGGCAGAGCCTTTCTGTCGGGGCCCCCCGCCGAATCCTTCCGCCTGGGTCCCAGCCTTCGGTCCTCAACACCAGCAGAGAGGTAAGGATGACTCCCTCCGGCTGCGTCCTGGCGGGACCCTCACCGGCTAGTCAGGAGCCACTGTCGGGGCAGAAAGTGCCAGTGGTCAAGGTGAGGCACAGGCTCGGCCTCACAGACTGTGGCTTTCCTGCTCCAGGGGAGCTCCTCTTGGAAGCCCGTGGCGGGACCCTCTGGTTCCTGTGTAAGCTGGCGACAGGAACCAGGGCGCAGCGCAGAGAGAGGGGTGCGGCCGTGGTGCCTTGGGCCTTTGGCCAGGGGAGCCGTGGTGGGGCTGTTTCGGAGACCAGTCCCCAAGGTCCCCAGAGAACAGGGCTGGGGCTGGGCTCTGCTGGTGGCCGTCCTGGTGGCGATGCGTGGTGCTCTCTCCCCGCTGCACTTCCGGAAAACAAAACCACAGAGCACGGGGCCCTCTGAGCCCAGGTTGCACATTTCGTTAGAGAATCCCTCTGTCCCCAGAAATCCTCCTCGGCTCTGCACTGGGCGGTTCCGTGAGGGCCAGGCATCTCCAGGGCCATCGAATAACCCCTCGTTCCTTCTCGGTGTCTTTAGTCCTCTCAGATGGAGATGAAGGGCTTCCACTTTGCCGACAGTAAACAGAATGTTCCTCCAGGAGGCTCCGTGCAGTCACCACAGACTTACAGGTAAGGAAACGCCCTGGGGGCCAGATGCTGCTTCACTGAGTACTTGGTCTAGATGTGACTCGGTGGTTCCGCAGAGTCCTCGGGGCCCAGGGAGAGCCGCGGAAGGGCGCTGAGGCTGGGTCCCCTTGGAGGCTTGGGTCACCTTCACCTTGAAGTGTCCGTGCTGCGATGCGCTCCTGTTTGACTTAACCATGGGGAGACCGGGAGCTGGCAGGGCGCTGGGCTTTTAATCATCATCATAAAACAGCCCAGTGTGGGAGAGCTTTCTGGAAAGGTGGGGAAAGGAACAGCAGCTGCTATTTTACTAGTGTGAGGCCCCTCCCAACTGCTCACAGCTTTCTCGCCAGATTTTACAAACCATTGACTGGCCAGGAGGGTACATGCCCTTTCCTGGGGCCGCCTGTCCCCTGCACTGGCTCTCCGGCCCTGCTGGGACCCGTGGCTGCTGGCCTCGAGGGGCATCCGTGCCTCCCACAGCACGGACCGGCCCCTTCTCTTTGCGTCCCTGGCCTCGGTCTCTGCCTCCCGGAGCTGCCCCAGGTCCCTTACTTAGCGGATCTGGGGGTGGCTCTGTGTGAATCCCTGTGCTCAGTTATTCTCCTACTAGAAAGTGGAAGAAGTGGAGGTTCGCTGACCTGCTCGCCCCCGAGGAGGGGGGTGTGGGCACGGGGAGGTGTCGTGCTCTGGCGTGGGGCCCGCGGGCAGGTGCAGCTGACTCTTGTCACAAGTGGGAAAGATCTGGAGAGCCCTCGGGCTGGCGGGGCGTGGGGGGGGACAGACGTGCGCGACCGGCAGCGCCCTGCCCTGTGCGAGGTCAGCAGCCCGGGCCCCTCAGGCGGAGTGCTGTCGCACGTCAGATCGCCACCTTGAGTCTTCGTGCAGCGGTCACGCTGCCCGTCGTCCTGCGGTGTTGAGGCCCCGTCCCCTGTCCTGTCCGTCCGGTCACTCCATGCTTCCACCTGCATTTCCAGGGAAAGGCATTGTTTTGTGGCCTTTTTCCCATTCCATCGTCTTGTATGTTCATTCATTCTCTCGGCTTCATTTATTTTTGTTGATTTGTCTTGTTTCCCAACCATGTTTTTCACATAGGTCTTTAGGAAAGGTGCAGCCCGACAGCCACCGCAGAGCAGTGAGTGTAGTTTGGATTAAGGAAGGAAACTTCATGCATGAATAGATGTGTCTCCGCGGCCACCACAGAAAGCGTGTTTAGCCGCGTCTGGGGACAGAGACAAACCCGGAACGTGGAAACTCCTAGTCACCGTGTCCACTTAGCAGAGGAATGGCAGCAGCGGCTCTTTGGAGAGAAACTATGCAGAAAACATACCTTAACGAATAGCGTTTGTTTTGTTGGCATTTTAGTGGGGTCGGGGAAATTGGTATATCTTTATAGGGCAGTGTTTCCCACGTTTTCTGGAAACTGGGCTTCTGAGGCACGTTCTTCCAGAAAAGAGCCCTTGGGTCAGATTCTTGGACGTGCTTATTGGGAGTCGTGCCCCTCAACTCAGGGTCTGGGTACCCCCACCATCGAAGGTCCTGATGATCTCTGCACACAAAACTCCTCAAGCTTTTGCCCACAGAATCTTTTTCTCCACCAGGCATCTAATTAACACCCATGAGCCCTGACGTCCTGAAAGGTTTTTGTGGCTCTGGGTTTCTCTTTCTGCCCTCCTGCCCCCCCGCTCCCCATTGTGTGAAAAAGTGAAAGCTAAGAACATGCTGAGGACCATTCCTAAATCAGCTGTGTAGACCACATGATCCCCCGGTCCCCCCAGACCCCGAGAGATGGTCGGTGCCCGTCCACCTGTCTGGTCGGTGTCTGCCCGCAGCAGGGGCCTTGGCCTCTGCACCATCAGGTGCGTTGTGTGAGCCGCCCCGGCGCCCTCTGCACTCCGGCTGGCGGGGCCTGGCCTTCCTCTATCCGAGGGGGCCTGCGCCGTGTGCTAGGCTTGACTCCGCTTCTCCAGCGACGCTCCTGTTCTCACCCCCTGCCTTTGGTTTTTTCAGGCCTAGCTCTGCTAGCCCCAGTGGGAAGCCCTCTGGATCAGCAGTTAACATGGGCTCTGTGCAGGGACACTACGTTCAACAGGTAGAAGATGGCTTTCCAGACCCTCCAGCCCCGGACGCTTAGGCCCATCTCCAGGCACCAAAAGAGAAGGGACTGTCCGACCCATTTGAGTGCCCCTCTCATAAAGAGAGACGCGCCCTAAGCGCTTCGACGGTGGCGCCGGGAGCCGGCAGCCCGAGTCCCTCCTGGCCGAGGCATCTCTCCTCTTGATGGGCGTCTGGCTCCTTCCTTGTCCTGCAGAGAAGGGAGGATGTGGAGTCCTGAGGAGGTGGTGCCGGGAGGTGGCGTGTCCTTCCCCAGTGGTTCGGGCTGTGAAAGCGCTGGGACTCGGTTAGGTGTGCGGGTCAGCTCGCGAAGCCGCGTGAGTGCGCGTGTGCGAGTGTGCGCGTGCGCGTGCTGCTTCCAGTGAGTGCTGTGTCTCGTCTCTGTCTTGGCTGGGTGGGGTGACACGTGGGACGCCTTCCCGTCTGTGGCAGGAGGGGTTTCTCAGGGGCACCGTTCTCGGCCGCTGCTCTAAACCGCAGTGGGGCGCCAGAGCTCCCACACGTCAGGCGCGGTCCTTTTCTAGAACCGCACCCCTGGCTGGCGGAGGTGGAACTCCGATGGCTCATTACACTCCTGGAGGGTCGACCCTCCTCGAACTACTTGAACTGAGCTGCTAGAGCTTCCTTCCGGAGTTCACACCCCGGTGGGGGGCAGGGTCGAGGCCGGCCGACTGTGCCCCGTCCGCTGCGCAGGGCTGCAGGTCAATGGAACCCTGACTAGGAGTCTTGAGGCCAAAGTAGGGTCCTGGGGAAGGGTCTCGGCAGAGCTGGAGGCAGGGGGGTGGTCCAGGGTTTGGGAGGACCAGGTTCCCCTAGTGGCCCCGTGCCCCTCGGCTAAATGTTCAGGAGTTCTGGCTCATGGGCTGCACTTGGATCTCTGTTCGGGGGCTTTTTACCCTCGGGGCACGGGAGGCAGGGATCTGAGAAGGCCTCTCTGGTCAGCCTTGGCTGTGCCGCTCCTGCAGAGGCCTGTGAGCATCGCAGGGTGCTTCCTGGAAGACTGGCCTCTTCCTGCCTCTCTGAGTCACTGCCCTCAGCACCCGTGGGAAGGGAGGGAGCCCCTCACGCCAGCGTGCCTCCTGCGGGAGTCCCTTCTCAGTCCGGCCCTTCCCCCAAAGGACGGGCCTCTGAGGGTTGCTCTTCCCCAGTGAGCCAGGAGCAGGCAGGGGGCGGTGGAGCTGTGTGTCCAGACCCGTGTGTCTGCCTCCGGGTAACTGTCTTTGTCCCCGTTCATCTGTCCAAAGGCCAAACAGCGAGTGGATGAGAAGCCCAGCTTGGGAGCCGTGAAACTGCAGGAGGCGTCCTCGGCCGCCCCCCAGATGAAGCGAACCGGAGCCATCAAGCCTCGGGCGGTCAAAGTGGAGGGGAGCAAGGCCTGAAGGTGCTTGGCCACGCCTCACCACCCCCTCCTCGAGGACAGGGCCGCCGCTCGGCTCGGACATCTCCCCAGATCCGCCGTCGAGGCACCTGGCCCGGGCTGAGAGACCTCCCTTCTCTTCTCCGCTCCCGAAAGCCCCGTCGTGCAGCCAGCTTGTCCCCGTGGATCTGTGACATTGACCTGCTCGCTTTAATACGGAACAAGCAAGCAAGCAAACGACCCCGTCCCCACGTCGTCCCCGCCTCCTTTCCACCGTGACTCTGGAGTGACTCCCGCCTTCGTGCAGTACAGATGACCCCGTCCCCCGCCCGCCCCGCGGGGTCCTCGCCTTCTCCAGCGCCTTCTCCAGTCGCCCCCGGCCTCCCTGGCCCCGGGCGCAATGGTTTTGCAGCAGCGCCATTGTAGTTGGAGGCTTTTTGTTTTAAAAAGCAGCTGAAGTTTTTACAAAGGAGTCAAGGAAAAGAAAAAAACACAAGCTATGTCTGCGTAGCTGAACTTTCCTACTTCGCCATCATCCCCCTCACCCGTCTGTTCGGTACTGCGCTCCCCTCGCACCTGCATCTTGGGCTCCCCCCACGCCCCCGCGCTTCCTCCGTGGGTTCCCCGGGGCCCGCAGAGACGTGGCGGGCACCCCGGGGGCAGCCACAGGCGTGGGAGCAGCACGCAAGACTGGGGCGGTGTCACGGTGGGGTTCCAGCCTCTGGCCTGAGGACCGCTGGGGCCCAGAGCCGGCCTGGGGAAGCCGATGACCTTTTTAGCGTAGGAATCATGCAGAGTTTCTGTCCCAGACTCTTCAACAGCCAGTGGGCGTGCAGACCCCTGGGCACCCGAGGTAAATCCTGGAGGCACACCATCACTGGCGTTTTCCAGGCTGACCTGGACGGTGCTGGCCCCGCCGCGCCTCCGCATCTGGGGCTCCAGCACCTGGGGGCTGCCGTTGGACCCGCATGCCCTTCTCAAAGCCTTCCATGACGTGCCCTCCTCTTTTCTTCCTGAGCCCGTGTCTTGTCTGGATTTTCCTGTCCCGCCACCTTTCACCCAGCTCATCCCTGGAGACCTCGAGGCCCCTTCTCATGGGGACAGGGGCACTCGGACGGTTGTCTGCCTGGGTCTCGGCAGAGGCGTGTGCGTGGAAGGCCGCGGGGAGGGGTCCCTTTCTCTCCTTTTTTATGTTTTTGCTCCCACTGGCAGCCCCAGTGGTTGGGACAGAGGCGCTGTGAGCGGGGCTGTGGGTGTCCATCTCTACAGACGGCCGGGGCCATGTCCCAGGGCAGGGTGGATGGAGGGTCTGACCCATTGGTCCTCAGCAGCCATGGGCGGCGCCGGGGTGGGGAAGAGACAGCCTCTGAAGTCTGCAGCGATGCCTCTCAAGAAATGTCTGTGTGAGCCGTTTTATGCTGTTTTTTTTTTGTTTCTTTTTAAAACAAGAACTAGAAGGAAATCGTCCCCGGTTTTGTCATTCCAGGGAGAGGGAAGGGAAGTGTCGAGTTTTGCACGTGCTTCGCAGAGCGACTAACAGGCCAGCCGTCCGCCTTGCTGAGCTGCCCCCACTGGCGGCTCCCTGGGGGACCTGGCTCAGAGGACAGGCAGCCAGTGGGCGGGGATACGCCCCACGGAGTCCCCCAAGTGCCACCGCAGACGTGTGACGCCCTGTGGCTCTGAGCTGTGTGTCAGTGTAGACCCGGGTAGGACAGGGCCTTAGGAAGTGCGCGCAGACTCCTGGTCGCTGTTCCTCGTCCTGGCCGCGAGGGTGCCGGGCGTCTGCGGGGCTCGTGTGCAGCTTCCCGCGGTCCCCCTCCCGCCTCCATCCTCTGACCTCTGACCTCGCTAACCAGCCGGGTCACTTTCATGCCTGAATCCTTACCCCGAGGTCCCTTCTCGAAGGGCCACTCACTTGATGAGTCGCCTGCCCTTGCCCAACCCATGTGCGCACCTGCTCTTTCTCTGCCCTGCAAGCGTGTGACTGCTGTCCCTGTGCCCAGCTGCCCTGCCCACCGCTCCCCTCCGCCACCGCCTGCCCCTGCAGGAGTCCCCCTCGCGCACCGCTGCCTGCACACTTGGAAGTGCGGCCACACCTCACGCCTAGTTCCGGCGCACGTTGCACGTCAAATGGAGAAAAGGTTTTGTCGTCTTGAGATTCAACAGAACAGTCCTGGATGCTGTGAGAAACTCCAGGTGCACCCCGCAGGCCAGCCTGCAGTCAGAGTGACAGTCCTCCCCATCTGAGAACACATGGAAACACAAGGTCGCCTGTTCTCCAGCCCTTCTCTCTACCCCTGTATTTTCTCTCCCCCCCCCAATAAAAAGAAGAAAACACTAGAATTTATTTATATGTATTGATGTTGTAGGTCTAGGCGAAAACCAGTAAATGTTTCACTGCTCTATTTATATATAATGTCTGAATTATTCTGTGCAGGAAAGGCCAGGAAATTGCATGTGAAGTTCGTGCATTCACCACCTCCGTGTGCCCGAGCTGTGGTCTCTTTCCCACTAAGTTGCAGATTTTAAATTGGACTTGGGGCAGAGGGCAGACTTGGCCTTCCCGGCGGCCCGTCCATTCCTTGGTCTGATGAAATGCAGTTTTTAGTGCAGAGGTGTTTTAAGGTGCAATATCCCTTCCTTTCATGTGGTTTTAGAACCAAGCTCAAGGTTAAATGGGGCTTGGGGTCTTATGTTGGTTTCAGACCGTCATCCTCAGAGCGCATATCCATGCAGAGGCCTCTGCGGAAGCCGTGGGGCCTTTGGAGGGAACAGGAGAAGACCAGCACTTACCTTTTATGCTGCTGGGACTGGGGGGAGGGAGCGGGTCACAGCTCTCTCGCTGTACCTTTGCCTCCGTTCAGATGCCCTTGATGGTGCCGCCCGTTGCTGGGCAGCTGGCGACCCCGCAGTCGTGTCTGTCCAGCGTCTGCGAGCTCGCAGAGCAAGGCGGTGGGGTATCCAGAGGCATTCACCCACTGAAATCCTCGCTGCCGGTTGTGTTCGGTCTAGTTTTCTTTACTGTTGTTTCGTCCCCCCTTTAATCCACATCACTATTGTTTTCAAACTTGGCATTCATACACTTCTGGCTCTGGGTTCCTCGGCGGAAAACAAGGATGACCTATGCATTCAGAAATGAGTTGGCTGAGTTCCAGAGCTGTGGCCATCCCGCCACTTGTGGGGAAATTGGGGTCTTGTTCTATACTGACGCCGGCTCCCTCCAACTAGGCCCTCGCCCTCCCGTCCTCAGGATCTGCCTTCTGGGTGGCTGATGAGGTTTGTGAGTGATGCTTAGAGCCAAGGAGGTGGAGGGTCCCAGGGCCATGTTCAGAGACGGCCCACTGAGGCAGCAGGTGGCAGACCCGTAAAGCCCCTCCCTGTTCTGTTCCCTTCCACCAAGCGGCTGCATGTCGCCTGTCAAATCTGTATCGGTCCCTTCACGCTTCTTGCAGAGCAAGCCTGGGTGAGAAGGTCTGTTGGAAATGGCCTTTCACAACCAAGGACACTGCACAGTGTCTCTGCTTTGTCACGTTCTGTGATGACTGGGAAATGGAGACTTCCGGAAAGCCAGCTCCTCCTGCTTGAACAAGGCAGACGGACCTAAGAGCTCACCTGGAACAGGGTGGCTCAGTGTTGGGGTCCCTGACACTGTCCCCTAGCTATGCACTCCTCCGGGACCGCCAGCGCTCTATCCGGCTAGTGATCTTCCACTTGCACCATTTCTCCACCTGGCTGGGTGGCAGTGGCCCCGGGACCCTTGTCTTCAGCATGTGATGAAGCCTCAGAGTGGAGATTTCTGTTCAGGCCTTGCGTGGATGACTTTCTGCCATTGTTCCAAGGGGATACTGTGCTCTTAAGCTTTTGACCTCATGCCTTGCAGAGTAAATGGGTTTGGGTTTTTTGTTGTTGAAGAGGGTTGTGTTTTTTGTTCCTTTTTGTTTTTATTTTGGCCTTTTCCTCTCTTTGTCTTTTCATGTAGACCAGATATTTGAAAGGGCAGACGATGGCTAAAGGTGTAATGTGCAGCTTGTTTATACATTTTTTGGGAAGCTTTTGCCTTGGATGGGAACCGGAATCATGGATTCAGCAGGCCATGGTGGCACACTCACCCTCCGCCCATTCCCTCTGGATCAGTACCTATTGTTTCTCCTTTCAAATATGTGATTGTACTAGCTCTTTCCATATGAAAGAATTCTCCTTATTTAAATAAAAAAAAAAAAGGCCCCAAAGCTGAGTGTCCTTTCTCAGGCTGTGTGTCCCTCGATTTTCTGTCATTTGGCGAGAGAAACCGAGAGCTGGAAGAGTCGTCCCCGAATGCTTAGAAGGAAATCCAGAGAGACTTGGCTGAAATGCTTTAAAATAAGTTTGGAGAGAGAGGGGATTGAAAACCTGTAGATGGGATGCATCTTCCAAATGGGTCCACGTTAGCAGTCCCTGTCCTTTACCCGGGTGGGTGATATTAGGGTGTGCAGGAAGTCTGCCTGCTCTCTGCCTTCCCCGGGCTTCTCATGAGAAGTGGGTGGGTCAGAGGAGAAAGGATTTTTGAGCCCCCCCCTTTATTAAACATTTTTAAGCAGGCTCTATGCCCAAGGAGGGTCTTGAACGCATGACCCTAAGATCCAGAGTTGCATCCTCGACCGACTGAGCCAGCCAGGTGCCCCTGATTTAACATGTTTTGTTTCTTGGTGTGACTCCTTTTGCTGGAAGGAGAAAGGAGTGCTGCATTTTGGGGTAGGAGGGAGGAGGCAAGAGTGGCCGGCGGTGATCCTCAGTTCTGCTGCCCCTCCTCCGCCCACCCCGCAGCAGCATGGCTGGGGACTGGGAAGGACATTTCACCCCCCAGAGTCACACTTCGAACTGTACCCACCTCACAGGGTAGTGTGGATTCAAAGGGGTCACGGCACTAGTTAACCTAGCTGCCTAGCACCAGTTAAGAATGTAGGAAACTTGCAAATTATCCCCAGATTGGACACTTAACATGGGAAATAATTTCCTTCTGAAGGTCTGGACTATGTGGAAGAATTGGGACTTGGGCATGCGCAGTCTCGGCTCTAACAGCCAGCCGGACCCTTCCGCCAGATTCACTGCCCCTAGGGACCTGTGGGTTAGGGAACTACACCTGGAGCCAGCCCCCCACTCCTCCCCAGGCCCAGCGAGCCCGCTCCCTCTCTACACAGCCTTGGGAGAAGCCTCCTTGTCAGAAGTAACCACCACATACCACATTTTAAAAATGTTTTTTAATTTATTTTTGAAAGGAAAGGTGTGTATGCACCAGCAGGGGAGGGACAGACCGAGGGAGAATATCTCAAGCAGGTTCCAAGGTGTCAGCACAGACCCAATGCAGGTCAACATCAAGACGCCGCCGCTTAACCGTCGGAGCCCCCCAGGTCCCCCAACCAGCACATTCTTAAGCGATGTTCTCTAATGCTGGGTTGACCAACATTCCCGGGGGGAAGCAAACTTTGCAAGCGATCAAGAACCTTAATTGTAGTTTTTAAATCTGCAGCACCCTTTCCGTCCATGCGAGGAAAACGCACCAGGAAGAGCGAGGCCCGGGAGAACGGTGGTGTCTCCGTCGGTTAACCGTCCGGCCCCGTCGTTCCCTGGCCAAAGGCGCCGTGTCTCCTGCAAGGCAGACTCCTCGCGGGGAGCGGGGACCGGAGGTGCAGGCGCCCGGGGGGGTTCGGGGTTCCGTGGGGCGTGGCGGCCGCCCTGCCCGCCCTCCCGACGCGAGTGCGCACCCGCGGGCTCGGGGCCGGCAGTCCCATGCGGGTTGCTCTCACTGAGGGGCACGCGGATCAGGCCCTACGGTCTTATTTTTTAAAGAGACACCGCAGCGTCCCCGGGACCCCGGAACACCCAAGCCGTTAACGACGGGCTACAGCGGCGGACCTC
>NC_043712.1:4425674-4427351 GCF_006229205.1 Suricata suricatta | reverse complement strand
CGCCGCCCAGCCCCGGGGCGCACGCGCGCTCCTCCCGCGTCGGGCTCCGCAGGCGCGGCGAATCGAGCGTCGAGCAGGCGGTGCGTGGGAGGTGCGGCGTGCCGAGCAGCCTCGCCCCTCGGCGCGCGGCGAGAATCCCCACCGGTCGGCCCCTACCCGACGGCGGAGCCGAGGCGGGGCCGGATGCGGGAGGGGCTCTGCGGGAACTCGACGAAACGCGAGTACGTTCGGGGCGTCAGGGCCCAGAGCCCAATGGAGACCCGGGAGACTCCGTCTGCGCCGGATGCGCGTACGCGGCCTTCCGGCGAGCCGTGGTGGGGGCGTCGGCGTCGTGCCCGACGCGGGGCGGGACCGAGGGCAGGTGCGGCCTTGGGGAAAGGAGGGGTCTTCGGGCGAATGGAACCTTTAGGGAAGACGGTGGCGCGCGACAGGTGCAGCCTGTGGGGGCGAGGGGATATGCCTGCAAGAGCAGTCGCGGCCTCCCGGGGCAGATGGGGTCTCTGCAGAGAGGGGGACCGCCGGAGCGCAGGTGCAGCTTTGTTTGGTGCGGGGGAGGGGGCGTGGCGTAAATGCAGCCTGGGAAGATGACGCCTGGGGCGCCTAGGTGCAGAGGCACCCCCAGAGTGAGGGGGGGGCGCCTAGGTGCAGAGGCACCCCCAGAGTGAGAGGGGGGGCGCGCCTAGGTGCTGGTGCTGCGGAGGGAAGGGGAGGGGGGAAGGCGCCCTGGCAGGTGAGCCTTCTGAGGCTCCGAAGGTCGAAGGTCGAGGTCACCCACCGAGGTGCGTGGGCGTCTGAAAGCTGCTCCTTTCCAAGAAGTGCTCGGCTGTTGTTCGTGGAGTGAGCCGTTGAATGAGTGAATTGAGGTTCCCAAAGCCTCACCTTAGTTGACTGCTCGTGTCCGGATTTTCTCCCCCCGACCCCACAGCGCTGTGGTTTTTCTTTGCCGTGTCACCTGAGAGCCAGGACGGTTGTGACCCTTTTTCTAGCGTCTGGGAGCCGTCAGGTTTGTTGCTTATTTATTGATGTCATCTCTTCGCCTGCTTTCCAGGGCGTTCTCCAGGAACTGCTTTTGCTTTTCTACAAGATGTTGGGATTTTTGAAGCACCCCGTCGTGGTGACGGCTAACATCAACTTGAACGTTGTGGCTCTGACTGCGGTGGGGTTACTGAGCCGTCTGTGGCAGCTCTCCTATCCAGGCGCTGTGGTGTAAGCCAAACAACTCCGCCCGCTCGGGGCTGAATCAGAAAGAATTGTCATTTGTTCATGTGTCGGGGACGGGTCGTGCCTTTCTGAACAGCAGAGGTGGGAGGCTGGAAATCTGGGCTTCTTGGTAACAGGTGCTTTTGGCAGAGGAGAAGAGGCCACTTTGTCCCCAGGATAGCCCCCTGCTGAGTCCACCTATCACTTCTTGCCCCGTAGTTTTCTAGCAGATAAAACCTGGCCCATGTAACAGGTGCAGCAGCTTTAGAGAACCATTTAAAATTAAGCGGGGGAGGGGCGCCTGGGGGGCTCAGTCGGTTAAGCATCCGGCTTTGGCTCAGGTCATGATCTCACAGTTCATGGGTTCGAGCCCCGCGTCGGGTTCTGTGCTGACAGCTCAGAGCCTGGAGCCTGCTTTGGATTCTATGTCCCCTTCTTTCTCTCCCTCTCCACCGCTCATGCCCTGTCTCTGTCTCT
>NC_043712.1:4397867-4425574 GCF_006229205.1 Suricata suricatta | reverse complement strand
GTTGGGCAAACGTGCCGAGCGTGTGGCCGTTCGTGGTGTTGCCCCTCCTGTCCTGGTGGATGAAACTGCACGTGTCTCGGTATCTGGGGACGTCGTGCAGTTGTGACCCTTGCTGAGCACTCTCTGACCTCATTTGGGAGCAGATGTGCGTTTACCCATGGGCCTTTGTTTGGTGAAGAGTTCTGACTGAGTATCACGTGGGTTTGCTTTCAGTTTTGACGAAGTGTATTATGGGCAGTACATCTCTTTCTACATGAAGCGGATCTTCTTTCTGGATGGCAGCGGCCCACCCTTTGGCCACATGCTGCTGGCGCTGGGAGGTAGGATTCGTTAGCAGTTTATCCCTTTAAAACTTTTCAGTGCGGTGGCGCCTCGCTGGCTCCGTCAGTGGAGCATGGGGGGAGCACAGGACTCGATCTCACGTTGTGAGTTCGAGCCCCACGTTGGGTGTAAAGATTAAAAATATCTGGGGCTCCTGGGTGGCTCTGTTGGTTAACTGTCTGGCTTTGGCCCAGGTCATGATCTCACGGTTCGTGGGTTCGAGCCCTGCGTGGGGCTCTGTGCTGACCGCTCAGGGCCTGAAGCCTGTGTCGGATTCTGTGTCTCCCTCTCTCTCTGACTTTCCTGTGCACACACGCTCGCTCGCGCTCTCTCTCAAAAATAAATAAAACATTAAATAATAACAGTAATAAAGTCTACTGGATAAAACTATTGCAGTTTATTAAGAAAAATAATAATAAAATGAAACCTATAAGTGAAACATCTTGGGGGCGAAAACCACGTCTGATTACTTATTATTGTTTCCCTGCTCCCTGCCCGGCTCAGCTTTCCGGGTCTGCTTGCTGAGTGGAAGAGTTGCCGATGGGTCTTCTGTTTCAGGTTACCTAGGAGGATTCGATGGCAATTTCCTGTGGAACAGAATCGGAGCAGGTAAAAGGTCCTTTTCACGTCCGTTACTGATTCACATGTATCCGAACAGAGAGGCAGTGGTGTTCATCGGGATCCACCAGTGTGGTTTATAATGTGCCCAGCGCTTGGGAAGCTCGGTGTAAGCGGGAGGCTGTGGAAAGGTCTGGCCAGCGTCTTGGTGTTTAGCGATAGTAACTCTTACCCCGGCTTTTCGGTACACCCGGCACACTGTGTATGTGGTATCGGACCACAGTTGTTTCTTGGCCGTGTAAATTTTCTACGCTGCCTCGGTGTTTTTGGGAAAAGGCGAGGTGAATTTGTAAGTAAGTGAAGCACTAATTCCAGAATCATCGAGCGTTCTTTCCGTGTGTCACGAGAGCCGGGCTTCGACTGGGCACGGCTCCCTTCGGAACGCTGATTTGGAGCTTGCACGCCGCCTTCCCGGTCCGGCCCCTAGTTTGCAGACTCACATTTTTGGGTCTGTGAACGCGGTGCCCTGACTGAACACACAGCCGTGGCACCCGAAGGTGCGCTCAGCGCGGTGGGGCTCTCCTTCTAGAATACAGCAGCAACGTGCCCGTGCGGTCCCTGCGCCTGCTGCCGGCCGCCGCGGGGGCCCTGTCGGTGCCCATGGCCTACCAGATCCTGCTGGAGCTCGGCTCTTCTCACTGTGCCGCCATGGGGGCCGCTCTGCTGATGCTGATCGGTAAGACCCCGGCCTCTGCCTGCTCTGGGGTCTCGCAGGGGAGACCGGGTGCTGGCCTTTGGTACGTGTGAGCGTGCTGCCCGGGAAAGCTCCTGGGTTTAGTAGACGGGCCCCTCCGCCCCCCGTGGGGTCTCCTACTCACAGGATGCAGGGAAGCGTGTCCGCTTCGTCCAGGTTTGGCTCTGGGATTCGGCTGCTGCTCAGGCGGGACTGTGCGGTCACACTTGTGCAGCAGTATGTGTAGGTGAGGCTGCCCGGACCCTGCTCCCGGGCGCTCTGTGGTACCGTCCCCTCCAGCCAAGTCTGGCCCCAGTTTATGGACACATGAAATGAGGTCAGATGGGAAGTTAGACTAGAAAATAGAAAGAACCACGGGGTCCCCGGGGGGCTCCGTCGGGTGAGCGTCCGACCTCAGCTCAGGTCACGATCTCACGGTTTGTGAGTTTGAGCCCCACGTCGAGCTCTGTGCTGACAGCTCGGAGCCTGGAGCTGCTTCGGATTCTGTGTCTCTTTCTTTCTGTGCCCCTCCCCTGCTCACGGTCTGTCTCTGTCTCTCAAAATGTAAACATCAAAAAAAAATCTAAAAAAAATAAGAAAACAGAGCCAGGGTTTGCTGAGTGAGTGGCCACTCTGCGGGAGGCTGGGGGCCAGGGTCCTGGCCTAGCAGGGCAGCCCCACCAAGTTGGTTTTCCTTGTGCCAACGAGAAAAAGAAAGACTCGGAGAGGCTGGGCGACTTGCCCAAGGTCACCCAGGTCTGGCTGTAGGCGCGTGGTTCACACCTAAGGGTTTGCCTTCGTGGCTCCGGAGCACATGCCTGGCCCCCCAGTCCTGAACGTGCCACCTCCGCGCGCTGTGACGTGTAGGACGCACGCTTTCTGTGGGCGCTTCGACCTCCGCGTCTGCCCTTGCTGCCTCCCAGCCGACACGTGTCCTCCTCGCCACAGAGAATGCTCTCATCACGCAGTCACGGCTGATGCTTCTGGAGTCCGTGTTGATCTTCTTTAACCTGTTGGCTGTGCTGTCCTACCTGAAGTTCTCCAACTCCCAGAAGCAGAGGTAGGTGTGCGAGACCCGATGCGCCCCTCCCCGTAACGAGAAAGGGGTCCGGTTGGTTCGTTGACCTGAGAAGGTCTGATGCCGTTTCATTTCGGGGCGCCGTTGCTGGCTACCTTGGACGGGCCCTTGGCTCCTTCCTGACTCCATAAGCGCGTTCTCATTTTTGTGCAATTTAAAGTCACTGGAAAAATGTTCCAGCCAAAAAGCGATTTTGCTGGGACTGGTATTTGGGAGATGTGTGTTCGGCCCGCCGACCCCAAGAGGTCTGAGGAAGGTGCCCTCTCTGGCCTTGGATGGTCTTTCGTGGCCCGTCCCCAGCTTTGTTCTTTTTTTTTTTTTTTTTTTTTTTTAATGTTTGTTTATTTTTGAGAGAGAGAAAGAGAGACAGAGAGTGAGCAGGGGAGGGGCAGAGAGAGAGAGAGGGAGACACAGAATTGGGAGCAGGCTCCAGGCTCTGAGCTGTCAGCACAGAGCCCGATGTGGGGCTCGAACTCACAAGCAGTGAGATCATGACCTGAGCCGAAGTCGGATGCTCAACCAACGCAGCCCCCCAGGCGCCCCCTCAGCTTTGCTCTTCCGCTTTGACCCCAGGCCCTTCTCTCCGAGCTGGTGGTTCTGGCTGATGCTGACAGGAGTGGCCTGCTCCTGCGCCGTGGGGTGAGTTTGGTGGGTCCGGGGTGGCGGCAGCAGTGGCGGAGTCCTCCCTGTTCTGAGCCTCGTCGGAACGGCTCCTCCTCGTGTCTTTTCAGCGTCAAATACGTGGGTGTCTTCACGTACCTGCTTGTGCTCGCAGTCGCCGGCGTCCACGCGTGGCACCTGATAGGAGACCGGACTCTGTCGAACGTAGGTGCTGGAGTGGAGCGGGGCAGGTGGGGGGTGAGAGACAGGACAGGCCTCCGGGAGCCCCCACGGGCGGCCGCGTGCAGCCCAGAGCCGCGCTGCTGACCCACCCGGAGCCTGGCGCCTTTCCACGCGCCAGGACGTGACGTCGCTCCGTCCCGCGGCAGGTCTGCGTGCTCGGTCACCTGCTTGCCCGCGCGGCAGCTCTGCTGGTCACCCCGGCCGCCACGTACGTGCTGTTCTTCTACGTCCACCTGAGTCTGGCCTACCGCTCGGGGCCACACGATCAGATCATGTCCAGTGCCTTCCAGGCCAGCTTGGAGGTAAGATGGGGTGTCACGGCCACCTTAGAAGACGGGCAAGGGGGCGCCTGGGGGGCTCAGTCAGTTCAGCGTCTGACTTCGGCTCAGGTCATCATCCCGCGCTTCGTGGGTTCGAGCCCCGTGTCGGGCTCTGTACTGACAGCTCAGAGCCTGGAGCTGCTTCGGATTCTGTGTCTCCCCCTCTCTCTGCCCCTCCCTTGTTCGCGTGCTGTCTCTCTCTCTTGCTCTCAAAAATAAATAAAAGCATGAAAAAAAGAGGACAGGGTGGACTCAAAGTTGTCTCACATACACATCGAGTGTTTAGGGGAAAACCGAGTCGAGAGGAATCTACTTTGGTTATTTCTAAATTGACCCTGCACATGCTGACGGTGAGTTAATGCACGCGAGGGGTCGGCTCTTCAGTGGGACCTGCCCCAGGACATCATGGCGTCTTGCCGCCTCCGGGCAGCTGCTTCCCAGGATGAGCTCGACTCTGCGTTCATGCGTGCCAACTCCTCAGCCGTCGTGAAACGTGCCAGGACTCGGCCACACAGACCCGCTCCGAGTGCTGGTCTGGGTGTTGGGGCAGATCTCTCCACTCATCCAGTTCCTACTTTTCTCACCTTTTATTTTTTTATTTTAATTTTGTTTATACATTTCTTAATTTTTTTTGAGAGGTAGAGCATGAGCGGGGAGGGTCAGAGAGAGAAGGAGACGGAATCAGAAGCAGGTTCCAGGCCCTGAGCAAGCATTCAGCACAGAGCCCGACATGGGGCTTGAACCCACAAACCGAAAGATCATGACCTGAGCCAAAGTCGGACACTTAACTGACTAAGCCATCCAGGCGCCCCCTTTTCTCACCTTTTTTTTTTAAATGTTTTATTTATTTTTGATACAGAGAGAGACAGAGCATGAGAGGGGGAGGGGCAGAGAGAGAGGGAGACACAGAATTGGAAGCAGGCTCCAGGCTCTGAGCTAGCGGTCAGCACAGAGCCTGACACGGGGCTCGAACCCACGAACGTGAGATCCGACCTGAGCCGAAGCCGGAGGCTTAACCGACTGAGCCACCCAGGCGCCCCTTTCTCACCTTTTAAACAGACAGGGTTGCCCTTCTCGGAAGCTGCTGTCGGACCTTAGGGTGTGTGTTGCAGGGCAGGTGCGCGGCTGGCCCCAGGGCCGCATTACAGTGAGGTCCCCGTCATCATGGTTACGGGACGTGGTAACAGTCGCCCCCCCCCCGGAGGTGTGGCCATCAGAGAGGCTCGTGACATTGGTCCTACTCTCTCACTTGCCACCTTTTCACTTTTGTCGTAGGGAGGGCTGGCTCGGATCACGCAAGGCCAGCCCCTGGAGGTGGCCTACGGTTCCCAGGTCACTCTGAAGAACGTCTTTGGCAAACCGGTGCCCTGCTGGCTTCACTCCCACCAGAGCACCTACCCCGTGGTGTAAGGAAAGGGACAGTGGTAAAGCGAACATGGGAACGCGTTTGCTTTGTTCCACACTCTGGCTGTTGCCGGCTCTCGCTGTAAATGAACTTTACAAGGGGCGCCTGGGTGGCTCGTTGGGGAAGCCTCCGACTCTTGATCTCAGGGTCATGAGTTCAAGCTCCACAGTGTGGAGTCTACTTAAAAACGGGGGTAAAAAAAGAAATTTACGAGACACAAAGACTCCGGGCTCTGAGATTCTGATGCTCAATGCGCCTCGGCGTTCCTGTGTGTAACACAGAGGACGCGGGGAGAGGGGCCGGGTGCCCCCGTGTCTGCTGCGCATTCTCCACGCTGGACGCAGCCTCCTGCCCGGGGTTCACGTCCTCCGGCCAACTCTTAGACTTACTCGTTTGTCCTCGTGTGCCCCACACGCCCTGCTGGGTGACGCTCGCAGGGACCTCGCGTGGCAGACGCACTTCTGTGTCGGCTCCTCACAGATACGAGAGCGGCCGAGGCAGCTCGCACCAGCAGCAGGTGACCTGCTACCCCTTCAAGGACGTCAACAACTGGTGGATCGTGAAGGACCCCGGGAGGTGCGTGCAGGTCCTCGGACCCTGTGCCGATGAGCCGGGGTGGGGGTGGGGGTAGAGCCTTCTGCAGTGAGCCGGCCACTCGCAGTCCCCAGCCCGGGTGCTCTACACACGGGTCCCAGACCCTCTGTCACCACCCGGCCCCTCCCCAGGCATTCGCCTGCTCGGGCCTCCCAGATGGAGGACTCCCTCGCCCCCTCCGCGATCCGCTCCGTCAGCCAGTCTGTGCTCTGTGCCTGTAGATGAGCCCTCCAGCCGTCCTGGCCGCCGTCCCTAGTGCCTGCCTGCCTCTCCCGCTTGGGCTTTCCCAGCCGTGCCTGCCCCTTTGGAATGCCACTCCTGGCGGTCACGGTCCTAGTGGAGCCCTTCCTAGCTTCCAGTGCTTCTCCGGTGCGGTCCAGACCCCTTGGAGGCCCAAGTCCTGCCCCGCTCCCCGGCCTGGGCTCCTGGGGCGAGGCGGGTTCTGCACGCTGCCCCTCAGGCCGGAATGGCCCTGCTCAGCCGGCTCCTCTGGGAGGCCGCCTGGACCCCTCTCTTCCCCGTGGGGGCCTGGCGGGTCCTCGGTGGCTGTCAAGGCACAACTGCTTCCCTGCTTGCTGTCCTGTCGGCCGTGTCTCCCACTCACCGCATGCCATGTGGCCAGCAGCCGCATCTGGCTGATGGACCGCACACACACCACTGACCTGAAGGGCCTGTGGGACGCTTGCATTGAGTGCGTGCCGGACAGCACGGTCCGTCTGTCCGAGCGAATTCTGGGTGGTCGTGGGTGTGTCTGTCACTCCGAGGTTCGTAGAGAAATAGTGTTCCCACGGGAGAACACTGAGCCCTTGCTGCCCTGAGGGCACAGTGGTTCTGCGGGGCCTCCGAGCCCCATCCCAGCCAGCCCTCTGTCCCCGCAGGCATCAGCTGGTGGTGAATAACCCTCCGAAGCCCGTGCGGCATGGGGACGTGGTGCAGCTGGTGCACGGCATGACCACGCGCTTCCTCAACACGTGAGTGCCACGCTCGGAGCCCCTGGCGCCCCTCGGGGTCTCCCTGCCCCCACTCGGGGTCTCCTCAAGCCCCGCTCGGGGTCTCCCCGCCCCCACTTGGGGGTCTCCCCAAGCCCCCCTCGGGGTCTCCCCAAGCCCCCCTGGGGTCTCCCCGCCCCCACTCGTGGTCTCCCCAAGCCCCCCTCGGGGTCTCCCCGCCGCCCCCAGGGGTCTCCCTGCCCCCCTCAGAGCCTCCCCATGTTCCCCCTCGGGGTCTCTGACAGCTCTCTGCTCAGCAAAGCTGTCTTCCTCCCTCCGGTGGCCCAGCATGGCAACCCGCACTCGGTGGGCGGGAAGGAGCGCTGGGAGCCCAGGGAGCCCCGGAGCTGCGGGAGACAAGTTTAGGGTGAGCATAGCAGGGCTCCCCACACAGAATGAAGTCCAGTCGCTTGAAGCCTGTGTGAATTCAAGAAGGAGGGAAACAGGCTGACTGGGGCCGGGAAAGGTCCCTACGTTCGGGTTCTCAGCCCTGAGGTGACCCGGGCCATCTGCGTATCGGCCTGCCGGGCCACGTCTCTTCCCCCACCCGCCTTCCAGGGTGCTCTCACGGCTCTCTGTGACCCGTGAATTGTGCCTCAGGTCCCAGCTTCCCCTGCCCCCAAAGGCCACACCGGAGACCTTGGCTTCGGGGCACAGCAGGTCCCAGCCTCTGGCCTGCTTCTCCCTGGAAAGAGCCGGTTGCTCAGCTGCCGCCCTGGGTCTTTCTCTTCCTTCCTGTCCTTGCAGCCCCAGCCCAGCCTGGTTCCCATCTGGTGGGGCCTGTGCTCCCCCCACCCCCTTGACAGCGGCACCCTGTGAACAAGAATATCCCCACTTCTCGTGGCTGGAGGCCCCCTTGGATCTGTCCCTGGTGATCCCCGTGACCTTCCCTGCAGTCACCCTGGGCCTGTGGTCCCCACACGGCCACCTGCCACACCCCTGGGGGCCTTTACACTTGCTCCATCCGCCCGGAAAGTTCTTGGACTCACACCCCCTTGGCCTGGTCACTGGGTCCGCGGAAATGTCACATCAGAGCGTTTCCCAGGCACTTTCCCTGCTACTATGGTGGTGGCTTTTTTTTTTAATGTCTTTATTTTGAGAGAGAAACTGAGAACAAGCAGGGGAGGGGCAGAGAGGGAGACACAGAATCTGAAGGAGGCTCCAGGCTCTGAGCTGTCAGCACAGAGCCCGGCGTGGAGCTCGAACTGTGAGATCATGACCTGAGGTGATCCAGACGCTCAACCGACTGAACCACCCAGGTGCCCCTTTGCTACTCTGGTTTTATTGGTGGCGCCCCACAGCCTGGGCTGTCCCGTCCGTTCGTGTGCAGGGCTGCCTTCCGCAGGGGGCGAGGGCGTCTCTGCTCCCTGCTCCATAGCACCCGGTGCACAGCAGGACCCTGTGAACGAGAGCGGTGGGTGTTTCTGGACGTTTGAGGCCGTCGCCGAGGGCACCTTGTCCCCGACACAGCTCTCAGTAGCCCGGCCGTCAGGGAGCTGCCGCGCGCACGTCCTCGTGCCCCTGGTATCGGGGGCACTGGTCTGTCAGGCCCCACGTCACGTGCCCTTTCCCCGGAGGCGTGACTGTGGCAATCGGCTGCCTCTGCAGTGTCGCATTTATCGGCAAGCTCTTCGGTGGTGCGTCCTCGGGGACCTGGTGCTCCTGCGGGCGGAGCCGGCTTGCTTCCGAAAGGGGCTCATTTTCTGCGAAGACGCGGTGAAGACCACGGGGTTCCCTTCTCAAGACCGTCTGCTTCTGCAGGCACGACGTCGCGGCGCCGCTGAGCCCCCACTCGCAGGAGGTGTCCTGCTACGTGGACTACAACATCTCCATGCCGGCCCAGAACCTCTGGAGACTGGTGAGCCCCGCCCCTTGCCCCGCCCCTGCCCCTCCCCCCGCGGGAAGCGACCGCATTCGGAAACACCGGAACCACTGTCCAGAACGGCGCTGGTTCTGGGTCGCCCGGCTGCCTCGCTCGGTGGAGCAGGTGACTCAGTCTCGGGGTCTGGATCTCGAGCCCCACGTTGGGTGTAGAGGTTACTTTAAAATGTTTAGGGGGCCTGGGTGGCTCCATTGGGTGAGCATCCAGCTCTGGATTTCAGCTCAGGTCGTGATCCCAGAGTCACGGGGTCAAGCCCCACATCAGGGTCCTTGCTGAGCATGGAATCTGCGCAAGATTCTCACCCTCCCTTGTTCTCTCACATAGAAAAATGAAATAATAAAAAGAAAAACAACAAAAGAATTCTGAGTCAGGTGGAACATTAGTGACTTTTAGTCGTAAAGTAACAGAGACTCTCTCTGACACGGTGATGGAGTTATGGGGCCGTGGGGCTCCCGTGGGCCTGCCAGGTGAAGGTTCCCTCTGACCTGGTTGCTTGTTCAACTTCAGGGTCACTGAACACATAGGGTCCGGGAGCCCCAGCCCCCCTCCCTCTTCTCCCCCTCCCCTCCTCTCCCTTCCCCCTTCTCCCCCTCCCGGTCCTCCTCCTCCCCCTCCTCTGTCCCCACTAGCGGCACCTTCAGCCCCACAAACCCGCATTTACCACGGAAGCTCACAGGGACAGGCACAGGGACAGGATGGCTGGCATCGGGTGTGCACCTCAGCCAGGCTTTCTCCCTGCACCCACTGAGCCCCCTGGGCCCTCTGGTTTTCACCAGCAGCGAATGGCCTCACGGACGGGGTCTTCCTGAGGCTGCACAAGATGCCACAAGGCCAAGCGCTTTTGTGATGTTTTCGTTTCTGTTATGCACTCGGGAGGAGGGTCCCTTCTGAGGGCCTGTGTCAGGGACCACTGGGCGCTGGCCAGAGAAGGCAGCGTGCAGGCCCCTCGGCTCTGCAGGTTGGCCGTGTGCACCCCGGACCTGCTGAGCCGGCACCGTGTGCCTGGGTGTCAGGAACGAGGTTGGGTCTCCATCCCCAGTTCCCCGGAGCATGGCCCCTCATGCCGGCCCAGGGCGGTGTCGTCTGGTGACTGGTCCTCACTCCCCACGTGAGGAAGTGGGGAAAGCACAGACAGTGGGCAGGTCTGCTTCCGCAGGAGATCGTGAACAGAGACTCCGACACCGAGGTTTGGAAGACCATCTTGTCTGAGGTCCGCCTGGTGCACGTGAACACCTCCACCGTCCTCAAGGTGAGGGGGCTCCGGGTCTGGCTCACCTGTCTGGGCCAGGGGCGCAGTTTCCCGGACCCTTCAGGCTGACCGGTCTCCTAGCGGACAGCACGTCTGGCCTAGGCCGTTGCCCTGTTTCCTTCGCACTGGAGGGGGAGCACTTTGTAACTTCTCACCACTGATCCTGACGTGACAGTCCGTTGGAGGAGAGGCTGCCGCCCTGGTGGGCAGCGGACAGAGTGACCAGTGGCGGGGGTGGCGGGCGTCAGCTGGGGCTTGGGACCTCCCCGTCACGCTCCACCTCTCGGTCCGGCCAGCTGAGCGGGGCGCACCTCCCGGACTGGGGGTTCCGGCAGCTGGAGGTCGTCGGGGAGAAGATGGCCCGGGCCTACCACGAGAGCACCGTGTGGAACGTGGAGGAGCACCGCTACGGCAAAAGTGAGTCAGCCTGGCCCGCAGGCAGCCCCCCACCCTCGCTCTCCCAGGGAACTGGCCCCGAGGGCTCCACTCCTGGGGGGGGGAGGGGCGCTGGACACGCTGTGTGTCAGCTCCAAGGTGCCGCCGGAAGGTGGTGCGAGCTGAGCTCTCTGGAAAGATCCAGGTTCAGCAAGTGCTCTCGTGTATGGTGGGGACAGCCAACCGGGGTGACGCGGTTTGACGGAGCCGCCGTGGGTGGCTTGAGGACAGAAGGTCGGCTCTTCACCGAGCTGACGCCTTCTGTCACGAGCTCCCTGACCCCCGCTCACGCTCTTCTGGGTCCGGTGTCGTCAGGCCAGGAGCAGAAGGAGAGAGAGGTGGAGCTGCACTCGCCCGCGCAGATGGATGTCAGCAGGAACCTGAGCTTCGTGGCCAGGTTCCTGGAGCTGCAGGTGACACAGCGGTGGGGCAGGGAGGGGACTATGGCTCTGCTGGGGGAGCGGGCCCCTCGCCAGACAGCACTGCGCCCTGGAGAGCCGCTCCGACTGCAGCCGCGGGCCTGGGGCCTGGCTGAGCGGGCGGGCTCCTGTCTCTCCACTGTTAAGTGGATCGCGCTGTCAGTCCCCCGGGTCGGGTCAGAGGGCGCCGCCACAGTCAACACGGTAGAGCCCGAGGGAGGCCAGGAGCAGAAACTCGGCGTCCCGAATCTAAAATGTGTCCTCGGCACCAAGTTCAGTCCCTTGGCCGCGGACAGGGTGGCTGGAGCTCTGGGGCCGGGTCTCAGGATGCCCACGTGACCAGGACGGTCCCTGAGCCGTGAGGCGTGGCCTTGTTGCAGTGGAGGATGCTGACGGCCAAGAGCGACGGCTCGGAGCACAAGTACAGCTCGTCGCCGCTGGACTGGGTCACGCTGGACACCAGCATCGCTTACTGGCTGCACCCCAGGACCAGCGTAAGTGGGTGCTGGCGCTGGTGGCCATCACGGCCGTCCCTTGGGAACCCTGCCACCGCCTCCTGCCCGGCCCGGGTTCCCCCGGGGCCTTCCCCGCGAGAGCCCATGGCGGGCTTTTCCGCACTCGACTCGGCAGCGCAGGGCTGTCTCCCGACGTGCGTGAGGAGTGAGGCCCTGCGTGTGCGCGTTGAGGGAGACCAGGCTTGGCTGCTCTGGGGGGGGAGGGACGTCGTTCCCCTTTCCTGACAAAAGTGGGTTCTCACACGTCCCCACTGCGTTTTCCGAGGAGCCCAAGCGGCCGAGCCGTCAGTGCTGTTCCATCTGTCTCGTCCCGCTTGTCCCAGCAGGACCGACGGCCCTGGGGCTGGCGCCCACTCGGGGCTCTGCAGATACTCCCCAGATGTTCATGCTGAAAACCCTCCCTCTCTCCTTCCCGCCGGAGCGGGGATGAGCCATCACCTGCCAGGAAGCAGGGTCCTTGGCCCTGTGTGGCTCAAGTTGGCCCTTGTTGTTAATGCAAGAGTCTCTGCCTCCCGAATCGAGGGGCGGGGTCTCGTTGGGAATAGGCACGTCCGTCAGCAGTGGGGTCTCGGTGGGCTGAAGGCCGGCAGGCGAGCGTCATCGGGGGTTTGTCCCTCTGAGTGACCGATGGCCGATGGTGCGTCCCTTGCACTCACAGGCTCAGATCCACCTGCTTGGAAACGTCGTGATCTGGGCTTCGGCCGGCCTCGCCACCGTGCTCTACGTCCTGCTCTTCGTCTGGTACCTGCTGAGACGCCGGAGGAAGATCTGTGACCTCCCCGAGGGTTAGTGCGGCTTCTCTTCTTTCTTTTTTTACTGTTGGCTTACTTTTGAGACAGACAGTGTGAGCGGTGGAGGGAGAGGAGACACAGAATCCAAAGACAGGCTTCAGGCTCTGAGCGGTCAGCACAGAGCCCGACACGGGGCTCGAACTTATGAGCCGCGATGAGCCGAAGTCGGATACCTCACCGACGGAGCCCCCCAGGCGTCCCTGACGTGCAGCCGGTTTCTGACAACAGCCCCGCCTCACCAGGGATGTGCACCTTAGGCGATGTCTGGGTGGAAGGAATGTAAATGGATTTTTGTCTCCCTGGAGACAAAATGTTGGCAGTGGACGTCCTGCATTGTGTCAGCGCTTCTCCAGGGCGGTGCGGGGACCAGGCGGGGACCGCTCTGACCTAGGAAGGGCTGGATGACACAGCGTGGCCAGCAGACATCTCGAAACAAACGTTGTTAAGAGGCAGCGTCGTGCTGTCCACCCTTCCTGACGCCTGCCCCATGGGGCCGGCCAGGTGCATGAGCACGGCCCCTTGAGGCTCGGGCTCCGAGGTGGCTGACGCACTGGGTGGCGATCCTGGACTGGCCGGGGACCACAAGGATCGGGGATCAGCCCCTGGGGGCTGGTGTGGCTCAGAGGGTGGGGAGGGGAAGGACCCCGCAGGAAGCCACCAGAAGTTCTTCCGACAGTCTTGGCCCAGGGATCACAGGAAGGGTCGGGAGCCGGGGGGCGGGGGGCGCGGAGAAGCGAGACCGGGCGTCTTGAAAGAGAAGGCAGGCAGCTCTGGGGAACGGAGGGGGACCGGCAGAGGCTCTGCGGGCGCTGGCTCAGGACCACCTCCCTGCCCCAGATTCCTGGCTGCGCTGGGTGCTGGCGGGGGCTCTGTGCGCCGGCGGCTGGGCCGTGAACTACCTGCCCTTCTTCCTGATGGAGAAGACGCTCTTTCTTTACCACTACCTGCCGGCGCTCGCCTTCCAGATCCTTCTGCTCCCTGTGGTCTTGGAGCACATCAGTGACCACCTGTGCAGGTACTGACCGCTTCAGCATGGCGTGGGAGCGCTTAAGGTCACAACAGGGATTTGGGAGGCTGGCTGGGAGAGAAGGTACGGGCGTGGGGGCTGGGGAGGACCTCGTGGCGGGGCTGCACTCTGCGTTGAGCTAAAACAGAGAGATGTGTGAACCAGAGAGTTCTGGAAGCTGGACCAAAGGGCACAGGCTCAGGATGAGGGGTGGCCAGGAGCCGCAGAGCCTCTCAGGAGGGCTGTGGTATGAGGACGCGCAACGTGGGGGTCGCTGGGAGATTCTGGAAGATGCACGCAGAGGGGCACACCCAGTGCATCAGGCAGGCCGTGAGAAGGGGGGCGGGGTCCCTCACGCCCGTGCCCTGCCCTGGTGCCCGCAGGACCCAGCTCCTGCGGAGCCTCTTCAGCGCCCTGCTTGTGGCCTGGTACTCCTGTGCCTGTCACGTGTTCAACGCGCTGCGGCCGCTGACTTATGGGGACAGGTCCCTCTCCCCCAGTGAACTGAAGGCCCTTCGCTGGAAAGACAGCTGGGACATCCTGATCCGAAAACAGTAGCTGGACGCGAAGCCAGTGAACGTGTGGACCGTGTCCGGGGCTGGGTAGACATTCCCCTGGGACGGGCCAGCCCTGAGCCTGGGGGTCTGGCCAGGCTACCGTGCTGTGCTTTCATCCCTCACACAGTCATCTGGGAAGCACAGTGTGCTTCGAGCAATAGGTTTCTTTTTCCAGGCGTTCCAGAACGTGCCCTCTGGGTCCACTAATGCCTGAGGCCCCCCTGAGCCCGGCTAGTGTAGGCCCTGTGGGGGAGGAGAACCCGGAAGGGAGCGGGGTGCGAGGAGGGAGGGGGGTCGTGCCCGCTGGGCTTGCTGGGCTATGGCTGGCTCAGCCCCGGGGAGGTCGTGAGGAAGCGCTCTGACCCCTGTGGGGCCGAACAAGCTACCGAGTGACAAGCCTTTGATGAAGCAGAGGTGGGATTCTGGTGGCTGCACTGAGGACCCTGTGACTGCTCAGCCCCCACCCCTGCGGGATTCGGCTGAGGTGCAGGGGTGGGCGAGCCGCCCCTTCCAAGGCTCAGGCTTATCCTGTCCATGCGGACCCTTGTCCTGAATCTGCCTTCTGTGTGTAATTAAAAAACGGACAGATGAGTATGAGTATCTGGTGTTATTTATTGATTCTCCAGAAGGGGAGAAAATAATCTCGACAAGACAGTCACACACTCAGAAAGCAGCCCTGGAGCTCAGCCAAGCCCCATGGAGGGCCTACCACGTCACTACACACAGACCTCACTAGAAAGGAACCGGAAGTGCCCATGCGGTTTAGCTGGTGGTGACGGCAAAGTATCGCTTTTACGGAAACAGGCTCGTGGGGAGGGCGGACCAAGCAGGACTACACGGCCCCCGGCGTCACCTGTGCGGCCGTGGACTCTAGGCATGCGCAGGGTGACTGGCGTGGCCCGGCCTCGGGAAGGCCTGTCCGCAGAGCCCACGGGGCCCAGGTGGGGAGGCCTGAGCCGGAGGACTGAGCGTGGCCATGCCGGCCTGCTGCCTGTCCCTGCCCGCACGGCGCTGGCTGAGGACAGCTTGTGCCCAGGGCTCCTTCCTGGGCTCCGCCCCCGGCACACAGGCCAGGAGGAGGGAACCCCTCTGTGGCTCGCACCCCACCGCGGGCACGACACTCAGGCACCCCGCCACAACTAACAGGAGAATAAATAACAACAAAACACCGGCACGTTTAATACCTAACAAGGGGAAATTCTCTCTCCAAACCTGTGTTTCAGTCGCGTGTGTGGGACCCAGATCGTCCTAGAGATGGTCCCTCACGCTGTGGCTTCCTGTCAGCCACACTGGGGCAGCCACAGGGTCCAAGCTACTGCTCCGTGTTCCCCGCGTCCGTGACTGGCTGACCACACGCTCCGTGGCACTGCTCCGGAAGTTAAATGTGTTCTGTTAAGCTTCCTAGACGGGAGGAAGCAGGTGGAGACACCAGGGGGGCTACCAGCCCCCTCCAGACGGGCTGAACTAACAGGTGCAGGTTTGCCCCCAACCGCGAGGAACCCCATGATCTTCGCGCCCCACCCCCACCCCCGTCTGGACTGTGAGACGCTGACAGGAAGTGGCTGCGTCTACAGGGGCGGGCAGGCATCTCCGGGCTGGACCCGAATGGGCTGTCAGGGGGCCTGCCCAGGGGCCTGGGCACCCCCGTCCTCAGTGGGGTCTGCTGCTAGACTCCAAGTGTGACCGCTTGCCGGACGCCAGCACCCCGGAGTGGTCTCCCGGCTCGGGAAATGTCCTCTTGTAGCTCCGCCCATTGGACCCTCTGTGCCACTTGCAGATGTCACCGCTCAGGATGTCCTGGATGTGCTGCACGATCAGGTTGATGGCCACTGCAGCAGGGACAGCACGCACTTAGCCGCGTCTGTTCCCCCTGGAGGCCTCCGGGCCGGCAGCACAGGCCCCTCCACCCAGGCTTCCGGGCGGCACCGCATCCCAGCGGACAGGTCGGGCAGCGAGCACAGCACTACTCGGCGGCCTGGCCTGCGGGGGCTTCCGCGGACCTAGAGCCTGGCTGAGCTCGCTCCGAGGGGGGACTCCCGGGCGACAGTGATCTTTTTCTCTTTTGCTCCCAGCTTTACGGAGAGGTCACTGACGACCGGCATCGGATCAACTTAAGGTGTACAACGTGTCAAAGATGTCTTGTAATACCTGAAACCCCCGTTGTAAGCGTACGCAGACAGGCGGCCGGCCTGCCCTTGGCCTGACATCGGCAGCAGTGCCAGGACGGGGCAGGGCCTGCTTCGGGGGGCAGGGGGGCAGGGGGGAGTCGGGGCGGGCTCTTACCCATGTTGTCCACCCCTCGAGGGATGATCACGTCGGCATACTTCTTCGTCTGCAAGGCAGGAAGGAGGGCCTCGTGAGGATCTGTCCTCCCCCCGCACCCCCCCACCCCCAGGGTGACTTCTAGCTGTGTGAGGCCAGAGTCAGGAGAGGAGCCCCAGGGAGCAGAGGGACCGGTGTCACGGCAGACGGGGGCCAGGATTCAGGGCTTAACCAAGGGCCAGAGGCAGTGATCGAAGAGGCAAAGCGGGCGGAGAAGCGGAGGCAGCGGGAAGAGATGGGTGTCTCCCCTGGTGTCTCTCGGGCTTTCCCAGGGACACCGCCATGGGACCGGGTCTCCGTGGGAACAGTGCGTGAGCCAAGTGCAGCGGGGCATCCTGCAACAACACGTGACCCCCTCCTCGGGAACGAGGGACCTTTCTGCAGGGGCCCTGGTGCAGTGAGCAGGGTGGTGACTGCAGACCAGATCCCAGGCGGCACGGCCTCGGCCTGTGGGAAGCCGCTGTCAGCACCTGCTGCCGCGCTAACAGCTCCCTGGCAGGTGCCCTGCTAGGTGAGGGCAGGGAGACAGATACACGAGGTGCCGGGCCACCAAGGAGGGACCCCAGCCAGACGCCGCCGAGAGGGACACACATGAATCAAGCAAAGCATAGGGAGAGGAAAGAGAACCCGGTCTGAGCTGAGGGACAGACCGGCGGAGTGTGCAGTACTCAGGGCGGATACGGACCAACAGGGCACGTCACACAGGTGGGCAGTGGGGACCGAGGACGTGAGTGTGGGGGGCCAGGCTGGTCTCACAGGGTTTGCTCACTGGAGGGGTGCAGACAAGGGGCTGGCGAGGAGCAGGAGGGAAGGGACCAAACGCAGAGCTGAGACAGGCCGTGCTGCAAGGGCGGGGGAGGGCCACGGTCACCCAGGCTGGATTCGTGTGAGACTGCACACGTTGAGTGGCAGGTTCAAGGGCAGGTCACACAGGGTCACGGTCAGACTGGGTATCTGGAGTTTTACTGTAAACCACCTACTTTGCCAAGTATTTTTCCGTGAATAACAATATAACTATTCTCTAATCACTCTCCAGGCGCTTCAAGGAACATGAATGTAAATAAAAAGTGTTCTCTTCAAGCGATAGGAGAAGGAACTCATTGGTTCAACTTAACTGAAACAGGAATCTGGGTTCGAGAATTCCTTTGTGCTGGATTTTACTTTTAAGAAGCAAAATATTGGGGTGCCTGGGTGGCTCAGTCGGTTAAGTGTCCGACAGCTCATGAAGTCATGATCTCACGGTTCATGGGTTCGAGCCCCGCGTCAGGTCAGAGCCTGGAGCCTGCTTCGAATTCTGTGACTCTTTCTCTGTCCCTCCCCTGCTTGTGTGCTCTCATTTTTTGTTTTTTAATTTCAGAAACAAAATATTGTTTCCCCTGAAAAGCACCTAAAGCTCTATCTAGTTAGGAACGGAAGCTGGAGGAAACGACAGATGGCCGTGTGACAGTGACGTCCTCTCCGCAAGCCACCTGGGCCTGGAGTGCCAGCCAAGCGTGGCCTGGAGAAACACGGCGGGGGGGAAGTCAGCAGGTGCCTAGACGTGCCAGATCCATGTCCACCGGGGCCGTGAACAGACCCATCCCTCCCCTCGTGGGCTTTCCCGTTCTGAGGGGGGCCAGCAAAGCAGGGAGTGTGAGACCAGAGGTGCCCTGGAGAGGGGGAGCGGGCGGGCTGGGAGCAGGGAGTCCTGGGGGTGAGCCAGTGGGGTGAGTCAGTGCCCGCGACAGAGGGGAGGTGAGCTGCGTGGACTGCGGGACAAGGGGCTTTTCGAGGCAGAGGAAGCGATAAAGCAAAAGACGCTTTCAGAGCTGGGACCTAGGCCCTGGGAACGGGGTACCGTGGACTACTCCATTCATAAATCAGACCCGCGATTCGGCTCTCACAGAACGGGGCGCCAGGGCCCCTCTCCAAACGGGAGAAGAGGAGGGTCCCAAGTAGGGGAAAGGTACCGGCAGGCAGAACTCCTCGAAGGCGGGTTTGACGAAGGTGGTGTACTGGGTCAGAATCTGCTCCAGGTCCCGCCCGCGGTGCACGTCCCGCAGAACTGAGGGAGGGAGGGGCGGGCGGTGAGGGCCCGCGGCCAGCCGTGGCCCGGGCCAGAGAGGCCTGCGCCCCGCCTCACCTCTCCTCGACAGCCTGACGTCGGAGTCCGTGTCCACGAAGAGGCGCAGGTGAAACATGTCGCGGACCTCCTGGCTGTAGAACACCAGGATGCCCTCGAACAGGACGACGTCCGCAGGGTAGACCACCGTGGTCTCCGGGAGCCTGCGGGGCGAGACCCGGGGATGGGCCCTGCTGGAGATGCGAGTCCAGGGGCCCGCGCCCAGGCCCAGTCAGCATGAAGGGGGACAGATCACAGCAGGGGTGGGGTGGGGGGCGTGCAGAGAGGCCCCCACACGCTAGCTGGCCCCCAGCACTCAGTCCGTCTCCCAGGAACCACTGCTCACCTCGAGTGGGTCACAAAGTCATAGGTTGGGACCTCGACGGTTCTGCCCTCCACGATGTTTTTCAGGGTCCTGTGCATCAGGTCATTGTCAAAAGCATCTGCAGGGAATGGAGCAAACGGCAAGACTATCCGGGTGCCCTTGTTCCGGGGCCACAGCTTGCTGCCCGCCAGCCGTCCCAGCGACCCTCAGGAACATGTGGACTGGGAGCCGCCCCTGCCGACCACGTTTATGGGGCCACTGCCCAGGCTCCTGTCCCATAGAGATTGAACCCAGCAATTTCCCGACCAGCCAGCCCGGGGCGGTAGGTAGGTTAGACCCCCGCTTCTATTTCTGAGAAATAACCACAGACTGACGCTCCTCAGGCCTTCCTCCCTCGTGTCCCCCAAGAAAGAAAGGGAGCCAGCCACAGGGTGGAATCTCCTAGCAGTGACAGGCTAGGGCAGCCCGGCTTTTCTCCCTCATGAATCTACCCCCTTCCCACCTGTGCCCTGGCCAGACTCGGCGCTCTTGTTGACCCACTGCCTCCATGCTGGCCCCAGGACTTTGGTCCCAGGGCAGATGAGGAAATGGAGAACACTGTGCACAGATGACCCCAGCAGCAGAAGGGTGCATGGATTGCTCCCTGAGCACAGAGGTGGCAGAGCGGTGGTCCCCAATGTCCCTCCGCAGAGAAGACTTCCTGACCGGCTCCAAGGGGCCCGGGAGCTCCTTTCAGGCCGCTTAGGGCGCCGAGAGCCAGGCACCTTTCATGGAACCACTCGGGTCTCTCTGCATCCCCATTCAACCCTGGACCCAAGACCCCTTGGTCTGTCCTCCTCTGCTCCCCTCAGGGTCTTTGGCTGCACCTGGGTGGTCGAAATTATACTGTCCCTTCAATGCCTTGGCTTTCTGCTCCGCAGTCAGGACCTTGTAGAACCTGTCTTGGCTCAGGATGACCAGCTTCCGCTGCCGGTGGTCCACTTCGTTCTGGCCCAGCAGCTCCATGATCTTCTCACACACCGTGGACTGGGGACACACAGACAGGGTTCCCGCCTAGAGCCGCTCCTCCTGCCACCGGGCGGCCCTTGCCGGGGCGTTTCTGCACGGAGCTGGCTTCTGGGGACACTGACCGACCAGCCCCCAGGGGGCTGCCCAGCAGGCCAGCGAAAGGTGGGGCAGGGCTCAGGGTAGGGCCGCGGGGCACTGGCAGGGGCAGCATGCACTGGGGGCCCAGAGGGACCGGGCCTGCGGAAAGGCTGTGGGGGTGGGGGCCCGAGGCCAAGCACCCCACGCCCTGCCTGCGCCCCGGCCCCGGCCTGTCCACCACGGCCGCATCCCTGAGCCCCTGAGCCCCTGCGCCCCCCGCTCCGCCCACGCCCCAGAGGGCAGCGGGAGATGGGGGAATCCTCTTCTCTGACTAGAGGCCGCAACGGGCCGCCCGGAAGTCTCCGGGGGGCCGGGGATCCAGCTGCTTGCAGGCCCCGCCAGGCTGCCCAGCCCCTTACCTTCCCGCTCGCGGTGCCGCCGCTCACCCCGATCAGGAAGGGCCGCTGGTGAGGGCGGTCCGCCTCCGGCGCGGCGCCCTCGCAGTCGCCGCCTCCAGCGGAAGCCATCCCGGACTGCGCTGGCCGGCATCGGGGTCCTGGCTCCCGGCGCCTCCCCGAACCAGCCGCTCCGCTCGCCCCAGATCGAAGGTCGGAGACGCCCCCTTCGGGCTCCACTTCCGGGAGGCGGGGGCGGGAGCGCGCGGAGCACGGCGGGAGTTGTAGTCCACGGCAGCCAAGGGCGCCGCGCACGTGTGGCGTTAGCGGGGAATCGGAGGCCGGCTGACCTTCGGCGGCGGACCCGGAGCCTCTAGCGCTGCTGGTTTGGCGCGAAGGACGAGAGCCGCCAAGTGCCGCAGTTGGGTGTAGGACCCTCCAGACGCGGAGCGGCCGCCCCATCAGAGGCAGTGGCCCGGAAAGTTCCCTTTTTCCGCGCCTCTGGTGCCTGGGGGCGTCGGGAACGACCCCCTGAGACTGCAGGGCGGGGTGGGGTCAAGGGTAGCGCCAGGGCCGGCAAGTCAGCTCCTGAGCCACATGGCCCGGGTGGGAGACTCAGCGACTTTATGGCCTGGTGAGCGGTCATCCCGAGGACGCGGTTCGGCCGGTGCTCCTATCCAGCGTCCTCGCCAGCCCCTCCTCTACACCTGCCACCGGCGTTTCCTAACGTTGTCCTGATCGTGTTGCTCCCTCTCCTCAGTGGCTCCCCACTACTCCTTAACCTCCTCAGCACTTGACAGCTGAGGCTTTTTAGGATGACTTCTTAAGACGCCTGCACTAGGCAGGCTGAGAGCGGAGGAAGCAGACTGGGTACCCCTGTCCCCCTCGTGCCTGGCACAGAGAAGGCAAACGCTGATGGATTCACAGGGTGTATTTCCCTTGGGGATCAAGATTCTCTTTACAGGTCAGGACCCCAATGCATTGTGAGCCCCACTGTGCGTATCTGAGGACAACGAGGTGGGTATGATGCCACGGAGACCACAGGAACCTGCGGGCACCAGCAAAGTCGCTGTGGAGGTAACTTCCAAAGTACCAACCCGGTTGCCTGGGTGGCTCTGCCTGTTAAGGCTTCAACTACGGCTCAGGCCATGATCTTGCGGTTCCTAAGTTCGAGCTCTGCCTCCGGCTGGTACTGACAGCTCAGTGCCTGGAGCCTGCTTCCCATTCTGTGTCTCCCTCTCTTTGCTCCTCCCCCACTCACACTCTGCCTCTTCTCTCCTTCAAAGATAAACAAAAAAATCTTTTAAGTACCAACGCATCTCAGGAGGGGCTGTGGGCAGCTTCTGCTGGTAGAGGGAGGGGTGCAAGGAGGACTTGGGACAGACTGAAGCCAATGAAGGGACAGGAGAAAGCCCGCTCCTCTCCGAGAGTAACTCACAGGGAGCTCGGAACCTGGAGGACCATTCACCTGCTAACAGTGAGCATGGCAGGGGCCGGAGCCTCTCTCTGGGCTGAGAGAGTGGCCTCTGGCAGTTCTGCGATCATGCTGCATTTCCTCTCTTCCCAAATGGGGAAAGATTTAAAAGTAACATTTGTTGGGTGTCGTGGCTCGCAGCGACAATCTGAAAAGAGACCCGAGGCAAGGGAATGAGGAAGAAAGAGGAGACAGAAAGTCAGGGGACGGGAGGGACACTCAGAGCCATTGCACCAAAAGTGTCATTCTTTATTAGCAGTTTGTAGCTTTTCTACAATAACCACAGGAGCTACTGTTGAATAAGCAAAGCATAAAAATAGGCCAAGTTCTTTATTTTTCAGACTGTCCCCCTTGTGACCCTGCTTGCTAAAGCACACTTCCCGATGACCTCACGGGAGGGTGAGAACTCTCAGGGACAAGGAGGAGAAATTGTGGTAGACCCTTATTTTTAAAGGTCAGGGGCTGACCGGACCTTAGCATTTAACCACATCAGGGGCACGTGTGCAGGGCGCACGGAAGAGTCCCGGGAGCTGTGGCTCTACTTGTGGGAGGGCGCGTCCCCTTGGCAAGAAGGGGAACTTCCCTCTAAGGAGCTAGAGCACAACCGGTCATCCCTCCCTGCCGCTTCCCACAGTTGGGGCGCCTGGGTGGCTCAGTCGGTTAAGCGTCTGATTTCGGCTCAGGTCATAATCTTGTGGTTCGGTTCGTGGGTTCAAGCCCTGCGTCGGGCTCTGTGCTGATAGCTAGCTCAGGTCCTGGAGCTTGGGTTCTGTCTCTCCATTCTCTCTTTGACCCTCCCCTGCTCATGCTGTCTCTCTCTCTCTCCTTCAAGGATGAATAAAACATTAAGAAATAAAAAAAATAAACATTTGTTAAGTGGAGCATGATGGGGGGAGAGGGGGGCTGCAAATGGTGAGGAGAGTTTGAACAGACCACAGAGAAAGTGACGCAGAGACACTGACCTCGCACGGGTCCTGGAGGAAGTACGCGTCACCCCCTCGAGGGGCCAAATCTAGGATGTCAAAGCCATGTGCAGACCGACAGACAGGACCTGGGATGCATGCCTTTTTAAGGGTCCGTGGGTGGGGTGCTTTGGGGGTCCCGGGCTAGGGCTGGATCAGTCCGCTTGGACCAGGGAGAATCCGCGTAGGGGAGTGTAAGGCGCACGGACGCTGGTCACCAGGGCCGCCGGGGACGTCCTGTCGGAGCTGCCACCTGCCGTCACTCTGGCTGCCCCTCTCCTCCCGAGGCCTGCGCTCCTGTGAGGACCCGTGTCAGGGGAAGGTCTCTGCACACTGTCCCGCAGGGCAGCTCAGCGAGGCAGTGGTGCCAGAAGGGCACAGAGGGCTGGAGCTGCGGTCGGCCCAGGGCAGGTGCCGGTTCTGTGTTTTCTTTGATTCTGTATTTGTCTCTTCGACATCCGTTCTCCACGGGCCAATTATGTTAACTCTGTTGTCTTATTTTATTTGTTTTCTTGACGCTCCGGCCTTTGGGACCTCCCAGGCCCAGGGAGAGACTGCCCCTCCGAGGCTGACCAGTTCCTAGCACAGCAGAGAGAGTGGCTTTCACCTGCAAACTGCTCGCCACCACTTCTCTGACTCAGAGTCCCACCAAGCCCCCGGCCTGGACCCTCCGGCCTCCCGCCCGGTCCTGCCCTTTGGAGGGCTGACCCTTCCCAGCATCCCTTCCCCGAGGTTACACTCCGCCCCCGCCCCAGGCTGGACCAGGCCGACCTCGTGAGTGGCCTGGGCACTCCTCCTGTGGCACACCTGTAACAGGTGTGGGTTGTTGGTTTTTTTTAATTTAATGTTTATTTTTGAGAGAGAGAGCAGGAGAAAGGCAGAGGAGAAGGAGACACAGAATCCGAAGCAGGCTCCAGGCCGTCAGCACAGAGCCCGATGCGGGGCTTGAACTCACAAACTGTGAGATTATGACCTGAACTGGAGTCGGACGCTCATCCGACTGAGCCCCCTCCCCCGCCCCGCCCCTGCAGTTTAAGTGGTGGATTCCGCAGTCACTTGCTTGATGCTCCTCTGGAGAGCAGAAGCGCCGGGAGGGCAGGGCCCTGGCTGGCTCGCTGGGCTGAGCCTCTGCTGGGCATGGTAGACATTTGTTGTTGCTAAATGGGGCAAGTGAGGCAGGACTGGTAAAAATGAACAGTGACAACCCTTTGGGATTCTCTGCTACGGTGCTCACAATCCCCACCCCTTGCTCTCCAAGGCTGCCCCCCTTCCCCACCCCCATGGCCCACCCAGTCACCTGCAAAAATGTCGGTTCATTCCAAGTCGTCTTTAAGCTTTTATTGAACACAGGTGGACACTCAGCCCTTAAAGAGCTAACCAGGTGTCAGTGCTTAAAATAGCATTTATGGCCATTTCCGTAATCACAGAAATAACCCATGCTTGTTGCAGAAAATGCACACGCGTGCCCCCGCGTGCACACACCCACCCCTAAAATCACCCCTCACCCCGAGAAAGCAGTGGTTTTGTATCCCAGTTTTGGCTCTCTGGCCTGATGTGGCTATGGCTACCTAGTGGGATGATAAATAAGGTTCGGCTCCGTATCTTAATGCTTATTTATATATTTATTTTTGAGAGAGAGGGACAGCTTGAGCAGGGGAGGGTCAGAGAGAGAGGGAGACACAGAATCCGAAGACAGGCTCCAGGCTCTGAGCTAGCTGTCAGCACAGAGCTCGCCTTGGGGCGAGAGCTCCCACGAGATCATGACCGGAGCCAAAGTCGGACGCCTAACCGACTAAGCCACCCAGGCGCCCCTGTTTGGCTTCGTATCTTAAATAACAACAGTAAAGCCTCAAACAGCCTGTGATGTGGGTGCCATTATGATCCCATTTTCCTAATGGGGAAATTGAGGCGCAGAGAGCTCACAAGGCTAGTCCAAGGCTTCCAGTCAAGGTAGCCAAGCTAGTAGGTGTGGGTGGGAAGTCAACACAACTCACGTCCACACTCAGGCATCTCCAAACACCGAGAAGTGTACGACCTCTCTCTTCCAAGACAAGAAAGGGAAATGCGATATGATACCCAGGGCCCTGAATGAAGAAGGTCCTTGCAGCCACTGGTTGAAACCTAGTTGCCCATAAAGGGGCCAGGACCAGATTGTGCCTTGGAGGTGGGAGGCGGCCCCCCCCCCCAAGGAAATGGCCCTCTCATTCAGCTGGAGCCTGAAGGGACCGCCCTTTAGTGAAACAGCTCTGAGTAAACCACTTGACCAATGGCTCTGGGCAGAGAGTCCTCCCGAAGAAGGTGGAACCCTTAGTGAGCTCCATGCACAACGCGAGGCTTGAACTCACAAAATCAAGAGTCCGCCGCTCAACTGACTGAGCCACCCAGGTGCCCTGAATTTTTTAATTTTTTAGAAAGTAACCTCTACACCCAGTGTGGGGCTCGAACCAGCAACCCGGAGATCCAGAGTTGCACGCTCCACCGCCTGAGCCAGCCAGGTGCCCCTGAGGTTGATGTGTGTGATTTCTCTTGGTGTGATGGAGTTTATGTGTTCTTGGGAGGGAAACCACAGATGAGGGGCCATCACGCCGGGACATAAGACATCCTCAGGTGTCACTAGTGCTGTTGACCTTGATCACCTGGCTAAGGTGGTGTCTGTCAAGGTTTCCCCTGAAAACGTACTGCTCTTCCCCCGGTACTTCGAACGTGTTCCAAAGGAGGTACTTGGAGACCATCCAAACATTTTGTTTCTGCCAAAACAACTTTCACCTTCTCTAGGTTTAGTGTCTGTCTGTGGGTCTTGCCCGAGGCAATTATGACTGCGCTGTTCCAATGGTGATTTTCTGTTTCCCACACCCTCTCATAGGTTCCGCTGGCCTCTTCTCTGCCATTTATGGATTCATTCAGTCACTTACACCAGCCTGGGCTTATGGGTATTTTATACATGGGTTATATCACAACGGGATCGTAATTTCGTCACTCAGGTTATTCTACTTCTGGCCATAGACACCAGCTTTATGTCTGTGCCTGTGCCCATCCCCCTTTTCAAAGCACATCCTTGCCTTCTAGTTTTACAGCTCACTCCGGGCTCATCTTACGGTTTCTCTGTCCCTGACCTGGAACCTAGCACTTCTCTCTAAAGGTTCCTAGTTTCTTTTATTGGAGGATACTATTTAGAAACCGAGATCCGTGTGCCAAGTATAGTGAGAACAGCCTGGTAAACACAGCACTCTTTAAATGTAGCGTAAGGTCCGCTTCGTCCACACGCAGACCCACGTCTTCCCCTCCTCCTCTGTGCTGTCACTTTCACTGTTGTGCCATTTACTTAAAACATTTTCTTTAATGTTTATTTTATTTTTGTGAAAGGGAAAGCATGAGCAGGGGAGGGGCAGAGAGTGAGAGGGAGACACGGAATCCAAAGCAGGCTCCAGGTTCTGAGCGGTCAGCATAGAGTCTGACTCGGGGCTTGAACTCACGAACCGCAAGATCATGACCCGAGCTGAAGTCGGACGCTCAACCAACTGAGCCCCCCAGGCACCTCTGTACCACTTACTTTTAAACGTGCTAGGGACAGAGGCACCAAGGACAGAGGCACCACGCTGGCTCGGTGGCTACAGTGTATAACTCTTGATGTTGGGGTTGTGAGTTCGAGCCCCAGAGTGGGCATAAAGGCCACTAAAAGAGAAAAAAAGTGCTGGACACATTTGGTACATTGCTTTTTTAATCTTTTTCGCCTTAGTTACCTTTCAGCACAATTAAAACTAAGGAAATTTTTTATTGTATTCTTGAGTTTTCCGTTTCTGCACTACTTTGTGTAGATCCATGTTTCAATCTAATGTTATATTTCTTTTCCCTGAGTCAATTCCCTCAGTGTTTTATTTCTGATGTCAACTTTTTAAAAGTTTGTTTATTCATTTATTTAGAGTGCAAGCGGGGAGGGGGACGGGGGGGGGGCACTGGGAGGGGGCAGAGAGAGAATCAGACACAGGCTCCGTGCCGAGAGCTGACAGCTTGGGGCTCGAGCCCATGACTCTGAGGTCATGACCTGCGCCAAAATCAAGAGTTAGGGGCTTAAAGGACTGAGCCCTCCAGGTGCCCCTGATGTCAACTTTTTAATTCTCCAAGATATTTTTTGTTTTGTTTAACGACTGTTCCCTTTTTTATAGCATCTTGTTCTTATTTCGTGAGTGTCTTCTCTAATCTCTAGGATATTGCAGAGTTTAAAAAATTTTTCTTCTCTCTGCACCATCTGTGTTTCCTCAGTTTCTTCCATTTGTTTATGTGTGTCTCAGGTGACCTGCTTGTTTCAGTGGGTGGCCCTCCTCTGTCAGGAGAGCCAGGGACGGGACGAGCAAGGTGGTTGGAAGTTCTGGGGGCGGGGGGGGGGGGGGGGCTGTTTGCTTTGCTAAGTGTTTAAGTGGAGCAAACCCTGGTATTTGTGTATCTTTTCTCTTGGTCTGGTCATATTCCCAGGAGAAGATTCTAGTCTTCTGCCAGGAGGGTGAAGGCCCGTCCGCTGGCTTTCTCTGAGCCAGCAATAAACAGCGATTGTTTAGAACTTAGACCAACACAGTATCTTTTTCCCCAGGCAGCATATTTTGTCACTGACCTTGTTTAGAATTACTATCGACTCATCCCAAGCAGAACAGCCGCCCGACATTGTCTTTAAATCCTCTTCAAAAGGGGGCACCTGGGAGGCTCAGTCGGTTAGGTGTCTGACCCGCGTAGGTCAGGATCTCCCCCTTGGGGTCTTTGAGTTCACTACTGGGCTCTGTGCTGACAGCTCGGAGCCTGGAGCCTGTTCCGGATTCTGTCTCTCGCTCTCTCTCCCAAAAATAAAACATAAATTTTTTTAATGCTCTTCAAACGATGCGCCCCTTGCTGTGGGCACCAAGGCTTCCCCTCCTGTCCACGTGTGGGTGTAAAACTCAAGCCGCACCCATCGGGACCAGCACCCCACCACAGGGCCTCAGGGCTGCAGGCCTCCGGGCCTTCCTCCTCCTTGTCCCCGGGGGACCTCCCTGTGGCCCTCGGGGGCTCACCTAGGTCTTGAAAAAGACGTTTGGCTTTGCCGGGCAGCCCATCCATCATTTCTGGGTGTTCGGACGAGCCGGCCTCCGGGGTCCCCAGGCTGGCAAGCTTCGGGGGTGGAAGTCGCACACGCGTTGTTTGAAAACGCAGGGGATTTCACGCGAAAATCTGCATTTCGCGCATCTCTTGGTGGGAAGGCTGAAAAGGCAGGTCGGGCAGCGGCGACTCCCGGGCGCTCGTGGGCCACACCGGCGTCCGCGTGCGCCCCGCGGTCCCGCCGCCTCTCTGCGCTCCTCGCGGGGCCCCGGACCCTCCCCGC
>NC_043712.1:4388048-4397767 GCF_006229205.1 Suricata suricatta | reverse complement strand
CGTCAGCCTCCCTGTCCCCCCTGTGCAGCGGGGCACCTGACGGGGGCCGCGGGGGCCGGCACGGAGCGGCCGCAGGCCCGGGCCTGTGGCTGTGAAGTGCTCGTCGCACGGTGAGGCCCCCGAGGTGTGGACGGTTTGTCGAGGGGCCTCACGCGGCGCCAGCTCCGGTTTCCTGCAGGTGTGCGGTCTGCGAGCGCGGGCCCCGCCCCTGGGAAGCGCGCGGTGACTGTCCCCGCATCGCCCTCGGCCTTCGAGGCGTTTTACAGGCGGAGCTCCAGCCTCTCCGCGGCCCACACCCCCTCCCCGCACCTGAACCTGCTGAAATCATGGGACTGGTAGGATTTGCGCGCAGATCCGTATCTCTGAGCCTGCAGCCTTGCTCCATACTAGGTGTTCAGTAGAAGGGAAAGGGATTGAATGGCCAGCCGGCTGCCTTGGTGTGTCACATGAGCAGAAGGTGGCTTGGGGCGCTGTGTGGAGGGGTGGCCGGTTTGAGTTAAGCCAGCCGGCTCTGCTCCCCCTTAGACAGCAAACCCAGCTCCCCGTTTTCCTCTCAGTGGTTGTGACCTTGGTTCTTCCAGAAACCTAGCCCTTGGCTGGGGTGGGGGGTGTGGGTGGGGACCCTGGGGTCTGTCCCCCCCCTCCTGTAGATCAGCAACTGCTAGGCCCCCTTCCTCCCTGCGGGGGTGTTCTGGGAAGAGCCCAGCTCTCTGGATCAAACTGGCGGCTCCTGGGTTGCTCAGTCGGTTAAGTGCCCAACTGTTGATCTCAGCTCAGGTCATGGGTGTGAATCCCAAGTCAGCAGGTGCTGACGTGCTGTCGGTATGGAGCCTGCTTGGGATTCTCTCTTCCTTTCTCTCTGCCTCTCCCCTGCCTGCTGCATGCCCCGCCCCAATAAATGTTTTAAAAAAGTCACAAATTTTTCTGGCTTTAAGGGGTGACCTCACTGCCTCTCACTTTCATTTCTCCTGCTCCTTCTAGACCCCCCCCCCCAAAGACTAGCCAGAACACCTTATTTCCTCATCTTCCAGTCTCTTCCTAACCTCAGCTAACAGTAGCCAGGGTCCGTTGAGCACTTTCCACGCATACCCACATCTGATTACCACAGCACCCCCCAGAGGTGGCCTTGTCCCCATTGTAAGGATGAGAAGACTGAGGAGGTACAGGGAGGTGAAGCAGCCCAGCCGGCCTGGTCCCTGAACTCCAGCTCCTGGCTGGAACCCAACCTCCTCCCGGGGCCATGGGCCAGCTCTGCCCTGGACACTGAGGGAGGAGATCAGGGGTCTGGTCTGCCTGTCGCTCCCGATGATGCCCGTCCCGCCCTCCCTCTGCACGCCTCCAGGCAGGTGTACTGCTTCAGTCCTGCCTGAGTCCAGCCGCAGCCCACATTCCGTTCTGCTCAGGCCACTGCCCCCCGGCCTCCTTCCCACTCTCCACTCATTCTGGCCATTTCCCCACCTTCCGGGTGTGACTGCCTTGGGAACCCTTCTCTGTCGGTCAGTAGTTGGCTTATGCCGTGTAACAAAGTAACCAAAACCCGGCAGCTTCAAACCACAAGACAAGCCTGTATGTTTCTCAAGCTGCTATAAATATCTGTGCACCAGTCTGTGTGGTCATGTTTTTTATTACTTGTGGGTGGGTTGCTGGGAGTGGGACAGCTGGATGATAGGGTAGATGGAAGCTTAATTTTCAGAAGAACCGTCACAGGGTTTTCCAAAGTGGTTGCACCGTTTTTGCGGGTGTTGTCCATCCTCACGGAAGCTTGCTCAGCCCGGGTTCCTTGTTCCAAAATTTGTAATGGGTGTGCGGTGCTAACCTCCTGGCTTTCATTGGCATTTCCAATTTTGACAGCATCTCTGGTGACTAATGACACAGTGTCCTTTTAGATGTGCTTACGGGTCATCTGAATATTCTCTGGGGTGCAGCGTTCACAAATATTTTATCCGTTTTCTCGTTGGGATATTTGACTTACGGAGTTGGAAGAGGTTTTTTTATGCATTGTTGATAGAACTCCTTTGCCTAATAACATGTTATGAATAGTATCTCTCCTGACGTGGCTTTGTATGTTTTTAGTGATCTCTTCCTTTTTTAATATTGGGTTAAAAAAAATTCCAGTGTCGTTAACGTACATGGTTATATTTCAGGTGTACAATGTAGTGATTTAACAATTCTGTATATTACTCAGAGCTCGTCCAGGGTAAGCCACCTCCTAATCCCCATCCCCTGTTTCACGCCCCTCACCCACCTCCCCTCTGGTAGCCATCTGTTTCTTCTCTATAATTGAGTCTGTTTTTTGGTTTGCCTCCCTCTTTCTAACCCCCCCAACCCCCGCCCTTTGCTCATTTGTTTTATTTCTTAAATTCCACATATGAGTGAAATCATATAGTATCTGTCTTATCTGTCTTTCTCTGCCTTATTTCACTAATACACTCTAGATCCATCCACGTTGTTGCAAACGGCAAGCTTTCATTCTTTTTATGGCTCAGTAATATTCTATTGCATGTCTGTGCCACATTTTCTTTATTCATCTGGTGCTGCTTCCGTAATGTGGCTGTTGTAAATAATGGTGCAATAAATATTGGGGTGCATGTATCCTTTTGAATTAGTGCTTTTGTATTCCTTGGGGAAGTGCTCAGTAGTGGAATTACTAGAGCATATGGTAGTTTTGTTTGTACTTTTTTGAGACACTTCCATAGTTTTCAACACAGCGGCTGCACCAGTTTACATTCCCACCAGCAGTACAAGAGGGTTTTTATCCCACATGCTCGCCAACACTTGTTTCTCCACCTCCCTCGGGGACCTCCTCCCTCCGAACCAGGCTCCAGGCGCTGAGCTGTCAGCACAGAGCCCGATGCGGGGCTTGAACTCATGAACCGTGAGATCGTGACCTGAGCCAAAGTTGGGTGCTTAACCATCTGAGCCACCCAGGCACCCCCGATTCTATATTAGCTATTAAAAAGGCTTTCCTTCTCCACTGAATTGCCTTAGAAGCTTGGGCAAAAATCAGCTGGCCAACTATGTGTGTGTCTTTTCACACTCTCCTGTTTCAATGCTCATTGATGTATGTGTCTATTATTTCATTATTAATGAACCACTGGTCTGCCATGGGTTTATAATAAGCCTTGAAATCAGGTAGAGTCTTTGGATTTTGTCTTCCTTTTGACAGTTGTTTTAGTGATTCTAGGTGCTTTGTGTTTTTAGAAAACTTGTATCCCTTATTTCTATTTTTATTAGAGAGCGAGCAGGAGGGGGGCAGCGGGACAGAATCGCAAGCAGGCCCCATGCTCAGCACGGAGCCCAACTTGGGCTTGGATCCTACAACCCTGAGATCGTGACCTGAGCCAAAATCAAGAGTCAGATGCTCAGCCAGTTAAGCCCCCCAGGCACCCCATTTTCATAAAACTTTTATAATGAGCTTGTCACTTTCTAGATTTTAAAAAAGGCTGCTATAATTTTTATTGTGATTGCAATGAATTTACAGATGAATGTGCGGAGAATTGTTATCTTAACAGTTTGAGTGCTCTGAACAATGAACATGATAGATACCTTTCCATTTATTTAGTACTTCTTTAATTTCTCAGGTGCTTTGTAAATTTCAGTATAGATGTTTTAGAATTCATTGGTTAGATTTATTCCCAGTTAGGGGCGCCTGGGTGGCTCAGTTGGTTAAGCAGCCGGCTTTGGCTCAGGTCATGATCTTGCAGGTCATGGGTTCGAGCCCCGCGTCGGGCTCTGTACTGACAGCTAGCTCAGAGCCTGGAGCTGCTTCAGATTCTGTGTCCCCCTCTCTCTCTGACCCTCCCCTGCTCACGCTCTCTCTCTCTCTCTCTCAAAAATAAATAAAACATTAGAAGAAAAAAATAAAAAAGGTTTATTCCCTGTTATTTTCCAGTTATGTTGGTGCTATTGTGAATTGGATTTTAATTTTATTTATTTTTAATTTTATTCTTAAATTATTTGCTACTGGTGCATAAAAACATAATCGATTCTGTATATTAGCCTTGTAACCTTTGAACTTATTTAATCCATTTAACCTTTGGCTGTATTAAATCCATTTATTTGGTTTTGGAATTGGTGTAGATTTCCTGGATTCTCCACATAACAGGCATATGATCTGCAGACAAAGAGAGTTTTATTCCTTTTTTTTTTTTTTTTCAGTCTCTTGAATTTGGCAGTGATCTTACCACCTCTTTAAAAAAACCTGTAATATTAGTGTTATTTTTTTCTTTGAATGTTTGATAGATGTCAGCAGTGAAACCAGCTGGGCATAGAGCTTTTTTGTTTTTGGCAACAAGTTTAACAGAATTACGATTCAGATTTCCTGTTTGTTCTGGTCTCAGTTTTGGAGAGTTGGAGAAAGAAATTTCTTTCATCTATGTTGTCAGATTTGTTGACTTACGGGTGTTTGTAGTATTCTTTTAATTTCCTTTCAGTGTCTGTAGGATCTGTGATGATGACCCGTTTCTCATTCGTGACATGGCTATTTGTGTTCTCTTTTTTTCTTGATAAATCTAGATAGACGTTTGTCAATTTGATTTTTTTCAAAGAACCATCTTTTGACTTTGTTAATTTTTTCTATTGTCTGTTTTCTATTTCATTGATTTTTTTTTTTAAAAGAATATATTTTATTTTTTTAGGTAGTCTCTGTATCCAACTTGGGGCCCAACTCCTGACCCCAGGGTTGAGAGCCATATGCTCTTCTGACTGAGCCAGCCAGGCACCCCTGTTTCATTGATATTTGTTGTTTATTGTTTCATACTTCTGTCTACACTGTGTTGACCTTGCTCTTCCTTTTCTAGCAAGATTCCAGAGTGGACTCTAGGTCTTTGATTTGAAACCTTTTTTTTCAAATGTAATCATTTATTTAGTTGTTTATTTATTATTTATTATTTATTTTTGACACAGAGAGAGACAGAGCATGAGAGGGGTGGGGCAGAGAGAAGGAGACACAGGACCAGAAGTAGGCTCCAGGCTCTGAGCTGGCTGTCAGCACAGAGCCTGACGCGGGGCTCGAACCCACAAACTTGAGATCTGACCTGAGCCACCCAGGTGCCCCTTAGTTGTTTTTTAACGTTCATTTATTCTGAGAGAGAGGGACAGAGAGTGAGTGGGGGAGGAACAGAGAGAGAGAGAAAGAAAGAGAGATGGAATCCCTAGCAGGCTCTCTACTGTCCTTTAGTGCCTGACACAGGGCTTGAACCCCCACAAACTGCAAGATAATGACCTGAGCTGAGATCAAGAATCGATGCTTATCCAACTGAGCCGCCCAGGCGCCCCCCCCCCCCCCCCCCCCCCCCCCCCCCCCCCCCCCCCCCCCCCCCCCCCGAGTCATTTAAAGCTGATTGTTTCCCTCTAAGAACTGCACTGGCTGCATTTCACATACATTGTGTTTTCAGTGTCGTTCAGTTCAAAATGCTTTCTAATTTGCCTCATGATTTTATTTTTGATCGATGAATTCTTTTGAATTACTTTTTTAGATATTAGGTTTTATCCTATATAGATCATTGTTATTGGTTTCTATCTTACTCCTGTTGTGGTTGGTCAGAGAATACTGGGTTATTTCAATTTTTTTTTTTTTTTAACATTGAGACTTGTGTTATGGCCTGGTACGTGATCTTCGTGAACGTACCTTTTGCCCTTGAGAAGAACAGTGTCTGCAATTATTGGATGTCATGTTCTGTAAACATCCGTTGGAGCAACACCGTTCATAGCACTGGTCAGATCACTTGTGTCCTGAATGCTGTTTTGTCCAGTTATTCTATTATTGCTGTAAGAAGCGTGTTGAAATTTTTTATTACAGTTGTAAAGTTTGTGTACTTCTCTATCTCTATACATTTTTGTTTCACGTATATTGAAGCTCTGGTATTAGGGACACATGCATTCATAGTTGTTATGCCTTCCTGGTGAATTGTCCCCTTCTGGCATTGAAGTGTCCTTCCTTATTACTGATAATACTGTCTCGAAGTCTATTTTATCCGCTATTAAAATCCACTGTAGCCTTTTTTGCTTTCCGTTGGTATGGGACATCCTTCCCGCCCATTTACTTTCAACCTTTGTCTATTTACAGAGCGTCTGTTGTAGATAGCCTTGTAGGTCTTGATTTTTATTCATCCTGTCCATCTGTGCTTTTTAATTAGAATGTTTAGACCGCTAACATTTAATGTAATTAAAAAATGTTTTTAATGTTTTTATTTATTTTTGAGAGAGAGAGAACAGAGTGAGAGCTGGGGAGGGGCAGAGAGAGGGGGAGACACAGAATCTGCAGCAGGCTCCAGGCTCTGAGCTGTCAGCACAGAGCCCGATGCGGGGCTTGAACCCACGAATGTGAGATCATGACCTGAGCCGAAGTCAGATGCTCAACTGACTGAGCCACCCAGGTGCTCCTAATGTAATTATTGATATGGTTGCATTCAAGTCTATAATTTTACTGTTTTCTCTCTCTGTCTTCTCTGTGGTTTTCTCTGGTTTACCTTTTACTCCCATCCCTTCCGCCATTTTGGGTAATATTTGAAAACTGTTCGAAGATTTGGTTTTTAAGTAATCTCTATGCCCAGTGGAGCTTGAACTCCATCCTAAGTCAAGATAGCATGCTCTACTGACAAACCAGCCAGGTGCCCCTGTATTTGAATATTTTTTAACATTCCATTTTAACTTCTATCTTGGTTTTTGGCTACGTACTTCATGTTGTTATTTTAGCGGTTGCTCTAGGGATTATGAAACATACCTAACTTTTCACAGTCTGCTTAGAGTTAATATTGTGTCCCTTCCAGTGGTCCTTTGTAACCTTATAGGTCTCTTTACTCTCACATCCATTAAGCTTTACGGTATAGTTTTCCTGTGTAGTACATCTACATACATTGAAAATTCACCAGGGTCGCCTGGGTGGCTCAGTCGTTTAAGCGTCCAACTCTTGATTTCAGCCCAGGTCACGATCTCACAGTTTCGTGAGTTCGAGTGCCGCGTTGGGCTCCATGCTGATGGAGCCTGTTTGGGATTCTCCCTCTCTCTCTTTACCTCTGCCCCTCCCCTGCTTGCACTCTCTATGTCTTTCTCAAATAAATAAACTTAAAAAAGAAAACCCTATAAGATGTTATAATCTTTGCTTTTAACAGCCCTATGTCTATTGACAGATTTAGGAGGAAAAATAATCTTGTATATTTACTTCGTTAATTATTCTTCCTTTGACCGAAACTTTCAGGTCTCTCTCTGGTGTCCCGTCTCTTTAGCCCAGAGAACTTTCAGCCTTTCTGTTCCAGAAGGTGTCTGGCAAGGACTCCTCCCTGTCTCATCGGAGAGTAGCTTGTTTTTCCTTGTGGCTCACAGGCCAGTGAACGTGACCCCAGCTCGTCAAAGGAACCCTGATCGTGGTGCCGCTATGGCAGGATTTTGCAGATGGAATTAAAGTCCCAAGTCAGCGGATCTTAAAATACAGAGATTATCTGAGTAGGCCTGACCCAATCAGGTGAGTCCTTTAGAAGCAGAGCGGCCTCTCTATCTGGTAGCAGAAAGGAAGACAGATCATTTTGAAACATGAGAAGGATCTGGATCTGACGGCCTCGCCGCTTCAGAGATGGAGAGGGTCACAGGGGAAGAGCTGTTTGCGGCCTCTGGGGGCAGAGAGCCTCAGACCCACAGAACTGGAATTTGCCAGCGATTTGAATGAAGCTGGAGGTTGATTCTTCCCTGGAGCTCTAGGTTCGAGCCCCGTCTAACTGAGGCCTTGATATTGGCCTTCTAAGACCCTGAACTGAGCCGCCTGGGTTCCTGACTCACAGAACTATGACCTAATACATGAGTGTTTTGGTTATTTTTTTCCTCATTAAAAAAAAATTGTGTGGGGCACGTGGGGGGCTCAGTCGGTGAAGCGTCTGACTTCAGCTCAGGTCATGATCTCGTGGTTCGTGGGCTCGAGACCCCGCATCAGGCTCTCTGCTGACAGCTCAGAGCCTGGAGCCTGCTTCCGATTCTGTGTCTCCCTCTCTCTTTGCTCCTCCCCTGCTCACACTCTGTCTCTGTCTCTCTCTCAAAAATAAACATAAAAATTTTGTTTGAAAGTTCTGGCTGAGAAATAAGACCTTTCAAACCAGTGAAATATTTGATTGGAAGAGCAAGACAATAATAAAGTCTCGACAGGCAACAGAAACTCAAGCCATTGCCCAAAACATTAGAACTAGTTAAAAAAAATCATGAAACAGCTTCAGCAAGAATGTTGCAAACAGAATGAATATATGAAAATGAATTGCTTTCCAACATACCGACAATACTCGTTTGCAAAAAATGTAATGGAAAAAAAAATTCCTGGTCAAAATCGTAACAGAACACAAAATACTTAGAAATGATCTTTCAAAGAAATGGGTGGAACCTATAAGGAAAAAAACAACTATGAATCCTTATGAAAGGAAATATCTCGCTTCGGATTCTGTGTCTTTCTCTCTCTGCCCCTCCCCTGCTCGTGCTCCGTTTCCTTCAACAATAAATAAACATTAAAATACTTTTAAATTTAAAAAAATGGTGAAATACACACATAACCTTAGATATAGCATTTTGAACGTTCTGGTTCAGTGCATTCACGCTGTTGTGTGACCTCCCCGCCGTCCGTCTCCAGAACTCTCTTCATCTTCCCAAACTGAAACTCTGCCCCCATGAAGCGGGGACCCCTGCCCCGCTCGCCCCCGGCCCCTGGTGACCGCCGTCCTTTGTCTCTGAGCCTGACGACTCTGGGGACCTCACATCCCCGGACAGCTGCAGTGTTCGTCTTTTTGCAAGGGGCTTATTTCCCTTAGCATGACGTCCTGTGGTCACCCCACGTCGTAGAGCGCGTCAGGATGCCCTTCCTTTCTGAAGCTGGACAGCGCCCGTCGTTGGAGGGACCATGTGCGTTATCTGAACGTCCGTCAATAGACCGTCGGGCCGCTGCTCCGTCTTTCGTGACTATTGTCACATCTCAGCTGTTGTGAATACCGCAGCCATGCGTATCTCCTGTCGCCCCTACCCGGAAGTGGAATGATTGGATCGTCTAGAAATTCTGGTTTTGCTTTTTGGAGGAACCGTTAACAGTGTTTGTCCACAGTGGCTGCGCCATTTTACGTTCCTACCAAAGCTGTACAAGCTGTTTTCTCCGCACCCTTGCCTCTGTTTTTTTTTTTTTAATTTTTACATTTTTTAAATTATTTTTTAAGTTTATTTGGAGACAGAGAGCACAAGGAGGGGAGGGGCAGAGAGAGAGAGAGAGAGAGAGAGAATCCCAAGCATGTTCCTCGCCACCAGCACAGAGCCCGACATGGGACTTGAACTCACAGCACAGTGAGATGATGACCAAAATCAAGAGCCAATACCTGACCAACCAAGTCATCCAGGCATCCCTTTTAAAAATCATAGTGATTATAATGAGGTGCAAGGGTGGTTTTTAAAAAAATTTTTTTAAATGTTTTAGGTTTTGTGGGGCGCCTGGGTGGCTCAGTCGGCTAAGCCTCCGACTTCGGCTCAGGTCGTGATCTCACGTTCGTGGGTTCGAGCCCCGCATCGGGCTCTGTGCTGACAGCTCAGAGCCTGGAGCCTGTCTTCTGATTCTGTGTCTCCCTCTCTCTCTGCCCCTCCCCGGCCATGCTCTGTCTTTCTCTCTCTCTCTCAAAAATAAATAAAACATTTTATAAAAAAAAATTTTTAGTTTTGAAAGAGAGACAGAATGCAAGCAGGGGAGAGGCAGAGAGAGAGGGAGA
>NC_043712.1:4383030-4387948 GCF_006229205.1 Suricata suricatta | reverse complement strand
AGGTGGCTTTAAGCTACCATATTTGTAGTTACCTTGTTATGTGATCATATAAAGCCAAAACATATGTACCTTTGTTCTTCAAGCACATTTTTTTAGGTCTCCATTCCTGGGTTGGCCCTTCTTTCCTTGTACCACTCTAAGAATCGGAGCCACTGTCTTCTGACTTAGCCATCTATTGAATGCTTGTGGAAATTCAAATTATTGTTCCCCTCTAAAGAGAGATCTCATTTTCTTCTGCCCGTTTTCAAGACTTTATTACGATTATTGGTTTCGAGAAGTTCCCCCAGAGTCCCTGCTTTGGATTTTCCAAGTTTTGTGAATCTGTAAATTTGTCTTTCACCGAATTTGTGACATTGGCCGCACATAGTACTTCAAATACGTGTTTCCCCCAAATCTCTCTCTCCTGGGACTTCCCTGACCGATGCGTTAGACACAGGCCCTGACGTGTTGTCCTTTTCCTGTTTTTCCCTTTCATGGTCGTCTCTCTGTGCAGACTGGTGTATGTTCAAGTTCACAGACACTTTTTTCCCCTGGTGCATGATCCTGTTAATGTATTGTTGAATTTGGTTTGCTACCATCTTATTGAGGACGTTTGGATCTGTGTGAATCACGGCCGTTGGCTTGAAATTTTCTTTTCTTTGGCGTCCTTGTCTGGTCTTGCTGTCCAGGTAATGCCGGCTTCGTAACGTGAATGTGGAAGTGTTCCCTTCTCTTCTATTTTTTGGAAGTGTTTGAGAAGGATTGGTATTAATTCTTTGAATATTTGGAATTCACCAGTGAAAAGTCTGGTTCTGGGCTTTGTTGGGAGGTTTTCCATGAAGTGACTCAATCTTCTAGATCATCAGGATTCCGTTCAGATTTTGTTTTCATGATTCGGTCTTGGTAGGTTGTGTGTTTTCTAGGAATTTATTCGTCCCTTCTAGGCTGTCAGATTGTTGTCCTTTTATAATTCTTCATCGTAGTCACTTTATGATCCTTTGTGTTTTCTGTGGTTTCCTTTGTAACATCTTTTGTTTTTGATTTTGAGTCTTTTCCTTTGTGAATCTGGATGTAAGTTTGTCCACTTGATCTTTTCAAAGAACTAGCTCTTGGTTTCACTGATCTTCTCTCTTGTCTTTTTAGTCTCTATTTTATTTATTTCTGCTCTGATCTTTGTTGTTTCCTTCCTTCTCCTAACTGGGCTTTATTTGTCCTTCTTTCCCCCAATCTCTTTTCTCCTGACTTCCCCTAATTTCCCCCTGACTTGTTAAGTCGGGATGCTAATTTGAGACTTTTCTTGTTTTTTGATTAGGCATTTTATTACTATGAACTTCCCTCTTAGAACTGCTTTGGCTGCATCCCATATGTTTGTTCTTGTCTTTCCGTGTTCATTTGTCATGAGGTATTTTTTAATTTGCCTTCTGATTTCACCTTTGACTCATTGGTGGTTTGGCAGCATGTTGTCGAATCTCTTATTTGTGAATTTGCCAGTTTTCCTCTTGTAAGTGCTTTCTAGTTTCATACCACTGTGGTTCAAGGTGATCTTTGGTAAGATATCAATCTTGAATTTATTAAAATTTGTTTGTGGGGGCACCTTGTCCACTAAGCATCTGAGTCTTGCTTTTGACTCAGGTCATGATCTCTTTGTTCATGAGTTCAAGCCCTACCTCAGGCTGTGTGCTGGTGATGTGGAGCTTGCTTGGAATTCTCTCTTTCCCTCTTTCTACCACTTACCTGCTTGTGTGTGCACTCTCTTTCAAAATAAATACACTTAAAAAAAAAAAGAAAGACTTGTTTGTGGCCTAACATATGTTCTATACTGGTGAATGTTCCTTGTGTACTTGGGAATTACGTGTATTTTGTTGGTTTAGAGTGGAATATTCCGTGTAGATCTAAGTCCATCTGGTCTGATATGTTTATTTTTTTTTTAATGTTTTATTTATTTTTGATAGAGAGACAGAGTATGAGAGGGGGAGGGGCAGAGAGAGAGGGAGACACAGAACCGGAAGCAGGCTCCAGGCTCTGAGCTAGCTGTCAGCACAGAGCCCGACGCGGGGCTCGAACCCACGAACGTGAGAGCTGACCTGAGCCGGAGTCGGAGGCTTAACCGACTGAGCCACCCAGGCAACCCTGGTCTGACATGTTTAAGGTCGATGTTTCCTTCATGATTTTTGGTCTGGATGACCTATTTGTCAATATATGTTGGGTACCGAAGGTCCCTGCTGTTGTGATATTGCTGTTTCTCCCTTTTGCTCTGTTAATATTTGCTTGTTCATTTAGGTGCCTCTGTGTTGGGTACATAAAGAGTTGTAATTGCTATATCCTTGTGTAGGACCACTTTATCATTATGTAACTCTCTGCTTTGCCTCTTACTACAGTCTTTGTTTTAATTAAAAAAGAAAACAAACTTTGGGGCACCAGGGGGGCCTGGGTGGTTAAATTTCTGACTTCAGCTCAAGTCACGATCTCATGGTTCGTGAGTTCAAGCCCCACATTGGGCTCTGTGCTGACAGCTCAGAGTCTGGAGCCTGCTTCAGATACTGTGTCTCCCTCTCTCTCTCTGCCTGTCCCTTGATTGTACTCTGTCTCTCTCTCTCTCTCTCTCTCTCTCTCTCTCTCTCAAAAATAAACATTAAAAACAATCTTTAAAATGTTAGTGGTTAAGAGAAAGAATGTGTGCACAAGCAGGGGAGGGGCAGAGAGAGAGGGAGACACAGACTCCGAAGCAGGCTTCAGGCTCCGAGCTGTCAGCACAGAACCCAATGTGGTGCTTGAACCCATAAACGTGAGATCATGACCTGAGCCAGAGTTGGATGCTCAACTGACTGAGCCCCCCAAATTCTTTTAAATAAAATTTATTTATTCATTTTGAGAGAGAGAGCAAGTGCCTGTGAGCAGGGGAGGGGCAGAGAGAGAGGGAGACACCCAAGCAGGCTCCATGCCCGGTGCGGGGGGGGGGGGGCCCGGTGCGGGACCCGGTGCGGGGGCTCGGGCTCAGACTCATGATCACCACTGAGCGGGTAGAAGAGTTGGAAACTCAACCGACTGAGCCACCCTGGTGCCTTTGTTTGTTTCAAAGTTAATTTTGAGGGAAATACAGCGCCACCAGCTTGTGGGTTTGTGTTTGCACAGAATCCTCCTCCGTTCCTTCGCTCTCAGTCTGTGCTCTTTCGTCTGAAGCGAGTCGCTTGTAGGCAGCGCGTAGAGCCGTCTTTTTCTTTTCTTTTCCCGTTCGAACCTCCATGTCTTTTGATTGGAAAATTTATTACATTCACACTTAAGTGAATTTTTAAAAATAATTTAAAAAATGTTTTCATTGGGACGCCTCGGTGGCTCAGTCGGTTGAGCGTCCGACTTTGGCTCATGTCATGATCTCACGGTTTGTGGGTTCGAGCCCCACGTCGGGCTCTGTAGTGACAGCTCAGATCCTGGAGCCTGCTTAGGATTCTGTGTCTCCCTCTCTCTCTGCCCCTCCCCTGCTTGCACTCTCTCTGTCTCTCAAAATAAATTTAAAACTTTTTTTAATGTTTTTTTTTTAAATTTATTTTTGAGAGAGAGAGAGAGCGAGAGCGCTGAGCGGGGGAGGGGCAGAGGGCGAGGGAGACAGAGAATCTGAAATGGGCTCTTTGCTGACAGCAGAGAGAGCCTGATGTGGGGCTCGAACTCCCAAACGGTGAGATCATGACATGCGTCGAAGTTGGACACTTAACTGACTGAGCCACCCAGGCGCCCCTTTATTATTGATAGGTGTGTACTTCTTGCCATTGGGTTCACTGTTTTCTGGCACTTTGGTGGTCTGGTTTGGAGTCTGTTGGGCTGGTCTGGGTCTGTCCTGCACGGATGCAGCTTGGTGGGGGGGTGGTCTAAGAGCCGGGGGACTCATCCCCGGTGACTAATCGTCCGGCTCTTAGGCTAAGGGTTTTCCCAGGATGTGCGCGTTTTAGTAGTAAATCCGAGAAAGTCGAGGGAAAACTGGGATGCGCTGGTCACCCCAGTTTGCACACAGAACTGGGGGTCCCCTCCGCGGCTCCTTCCTTCCTAGGTGTTGGCTGGCATGTTCTCAGGGGCGACCCGACGCCGTCCCCGGTGCTCGGAAGGCAGGGCGAGTGAGGAAGGGACGAGCCACTCCAGGTGGTCAGGGGGCAGGTCCAGCGAGCGAGGGACCTGCGAGTCACCTCAGGGGCCAGAAGGCGGGCTGTGTCTGACACGTCTACACCGAGGCCTTCACTGGATTTAGTCACATACGCCGTCCGTCTGGAGGGCCTCAGCACCGCATCACCCTCTGAAGGCTGTGTCGTGGGGGCAGCCTCAGAGCAGGGGGCCCCCCTCTGGGGTCGACGCAGCCCCCCGACGACCTCCCCTGACCCAGGGTCTCCCCACTGTCTCCATCCTGCAGGCCACTTTCTTCCCTCCTCCGGCCAGAACGTGACTGGGGTCCCCGAGGGTATCAGTCCCCCCGTCTGCCCCATCGTGGGCTCTGGCTGGTGCTGGGGCCTCGAGGGACAGGAGAGGAAGTGCGTGGGTGCCCCCCCCCCGCAGCGTGGCTTCTCTAGGGTTCAACTCGTCTGCTTTTGGTCACTTCTTTGTGTTTTGTCTAGATCCATAGGAGAGATAGACTTAAAAACACAATTTTTTTAAGTTTATTTATTTATTTATTTATTTTTAAATGTTTTTTATTTATTTTTGATACAGAGAGAGACAGAGCATGAGAGGGGGAAGGGCAGAGAGAAGGACACACAGAACTGAAGCAGGCTCCAGGCTCTGAACTAGCTGTCAGCACAGAGCCTGACACGGGGCTCGAACCCACGGACGTGAGATCCGACCTGAGCTGAAGCCGGAGACCCAACCGACTGAGCCACTCAGGCGCCCCTAAGTTTATTTATTTTGAGAGAGAGGCAGAGCGAGCAGGAGAGGGGCAGAGAGAGAAGGGGAGAGAGAG